>NW_024872353.1:0-18715 GCF_019054845.1 Dipodomys spectabilis | reverse complement strand
CGAACTTCAAACTCTACTACAGAGCTATAATAACAAAGACAGCATGGTACTGGCACAAAAACAGAACCGAAGACCAATGGAACAGAATAGAAGATCCAGAAATAAATCCACAGGCCTACAGCCAGCTGATATTCGACAAAGGAGCCAAAGACGTACAATGGAAGAAACACAGCCTCTTCAACCGCTGGTGCTGGGAAAACTGGGCAGCCACATGCAGAAAACTAAAAGTGGACCCAGCCTATCACCATGCACCAACATCAACTCAAAATGGATTAAAGACCTTAACATTAAACCTGAATCTCTGAAACTACTGCAGGACAGAGTAGGAGAGACACTTGAACTAATAGGCACAGGAAGGAACTTCCTGAACAGAGTCCCAGGGTCACAACAAGTTGGAGAGAGACTCGACAAATGGGACTACCTTAAAATAAAAAGCTTCTGCACAGCTAAATCTATCGCAACTAAGCTAGAAAGACAACCAATGAATTGGGAAAAAATATTAACCAGCAATATATCAGACAAGGGGTTATCATCCTGTATATACAGGGAGCTCAAGAAACTAATCCCTCCCAAACCTAACAAACCAATTACTAAATGGGCAAGGGAACTAAAGAGGGACTTCTCAAATGAAGAAATAAAAATGGCAAAGAAACACATGAGGAAATGTTCATCATCCCTGGTGGTGAAGGAAATGCAAATAAAGACAACCCTGAGATACCACCTTATCCCAGTCAGAATGTCCCACATCCACAAATCAGCCAACGACAAATGCTGGAGGGGATGAGGAGAAAGAGGAACCCTATTACACTGCTGGTGGGAATGTACACTTATACAACCACTTTAGAAAGCAGTCTGGAGGGTCCTTAGAAAGCTAAAGATTGACCTCCCTTACGACCCAGTCATACCACTTCTAGGCATCTACCCTGAACAACAGGAACCAATATACAAGGACACGTGCACCTCCATGTTTATTGCAGCACTGTTCACAATAGCTAGGATATGGAAACAACCTAGATGCCCCACCACAGATGAATGGATCCAAAAATTGTGGTATCTATACACAATGGAATATTATGCAGCCATTAGAAATGACAAGATAATGGCATTTGCAGGGAAATGGATGGAGCTAGAAGGAATCATGTTGAGCGAGGTTAGCCAAGAACGAAGAGACAAACGGTACATGGTCTCCCTGATAAGTGGATGCTAAATCCAAAATGTTAGGTGATATGACAAAACTAACAGGACTTAAGAAACAAAGAACTCCCACTCATCTGGTTGAACCACTACTAAATATCCCCATGCTGCTGATCACATATATGGTAGATAACATGTGACCACCGTTATATATTACAGACTGTGATAGACAATTTGCTCCAGGAAAGTTAGAATGAACTTGTGACTTTAAATGAGCATCATTATTCCACAATACTGTGAAATTCCGGAAATTATGTAATCACTTAATCACAATCAAAAAAAAAAAAAAAAAAAAAGAACCTCGGGGAAGGGAGGGAGGGAGGGGATGGTAGGGGGAAAACAATGGAGGGGGTAACAATGTTTAAGAGGAAGTGTACGCATTACCTCACTCATGTAACTGTAACCCTCTGTATAGTATCTTTACAATTAAAAAAAAAAAAAAAGGTTACTAAACGATCAGCCCTTTAAAGAACAGTACCATTTTTAAGGCACTCTAGATAATTCAAGTCCTTCATTCCCCCACAACCATTACTGCCAGTCACAAATCATTGCCAAGTGAATTTCCAGTTCTTTTTGATGTTTCAAATGGCTTAGGAGTAACATCAACAATAATTCAAGTTGTTGAGAATATTTAATTTAGAATACGCAAACAAATCAGATTCAACTCCATAGTGTAACCTTTAGGAAAAATGAACTGAGGAATATGGCATGTCCTTTTTAATTTAATATTAGACATGATGGCAAAATGCTGGAAACAGACTCTGCAAGAAGGAAACAGAAGTCTTTGATAAGATATATTAAAGATTACCTAGGGACAAGTAATTTTACCTACATTTTTTATTATATGACAACATATTTTTGTCTGCTAATCAGAGACTCTAAAAGATTTTTAATTATTATATGAAAAATGAATCATCATGAATGAATGAAATCAGGGAGTAAATGGCTCAAGAGCTGGATGGTTCTTTTAAATATTCTCATTATTTTGAATGATCTGGTATTTTTGTATGTGTGGAATTATGAATATATTTTATATCTGGGCAGGAAAGTTTGATTATTAGATCATTGTCTGATACTCAATGTCAGGAACCTAACCTGAGTCAGAGTGGTAAATATGTGTGTATGTATGTGTGTGTGTACGCGCACGCGCGCGCATGTATGCTTGCAAATCTGTATTTAGAAGGAAGAATCTTATTTCTCTCAAGGTATATACTTAATTGTATTAGTTATACTACATTAATGACAGCAGATAAAGGTAATTAACATTTTGTGCCATATGTTTATGGTTCTATGATTGCATGAACAAACTAAAAAGTTATGTTTGGGGTATGATTTTGTGGAAGGTCAGCAGAAAATATAAACATTTGGAATCTTGAGAAAGGTACAATGGCAATTGTTTCAGTGTAGATCAGTTTTAGACAACACTTGAAAGGATATGTAATCCTATATGAAAATGCAACATTTATTGATTTTCCAAAGCTACACTATTCTATAAATTTGTAGGAAATTTAAATTATGGAAACATAAAAGTAATGTGATTGTTTATTGCATACAGTTTTACACTTTAGTTTTGTCAAATCAAACTACCATTTATTTCTACTGTATAGGAAGGAAAACCCTAAATATTAGAGTTTGTGCCATATTTGACATTGGGAAGGTCTGTCTGTATCAATATTTATTTCTTTTGTTTCTGCTTTTCTATTCATAGCTCTGTTTCTCATAGTATTCTAAGGACTTTTTCTTTCTCCCAATTTGGGCTTGAACATACCTCATGTTCTCAGTTTGTTTGTTAACAATAATCAGTCTACCATTTGAACCACGTCTCCAGCCCAGAAATTTTTATAGTTAATTGGATAGTAACTCATGAATTTTCCAACTAGCCTGAAAAGCATTATCCCCCATGTCTCATCCTTCTTAATAACTAGCATTGTAGAGATGAGTCATGGACCCCAAGAGTCAATGACTTTTCATGTCTTATAGATTCCACATTTGTTATTAATTGTAATAATACACTACCACAGATTAGGTAGCATTAACACTGTAAATACATTGCCTCTGAGTTGGTGGAACTAAAACTCCAAGATCAGAGTTGGCTTCTTCGGAGTCCTCTTTCCTTGGAATATTCAAGGCCTTCTGCTTCTCTTGGAGGAGACTTCAACTTAAATGCTACCTTTGAGATTCTGTTTCCAAATGCAGTCACTTTCTAAGGCAATGGATTTTTTATCTTTAGTGTGATTTCAGTGGGACAGTATCCAACACATAACATATTAGTTAACGGATAGGAGAAAAGCTCTGATAGGAAATTATTTGGTTTGGGCATGGAAGTTATGGTATATTTTTTTTTAAATACCAAAAGAGGTAAAGGTTTTATTAGAGCTTGTAAAAAGAGTGTGAAATCTTGACCTTAGACATGCCAAATTCTTGCCCTGTCACACACTTAAATGCCTAGCAGTACTGGAAGATTGAACCCAAAACTTTATACTTGTGAAACAGCATCTCTACTACTGCCATAACTGCAGAATGTAATTTGATTGCTTATTTTGAGGTAGTATCACTATGCCTGGGCCTGCTTGAACTAGCAAAACACATTGCACCCAGCAAATGGTTAGAGTTTCTGAAACTTCTTTTTTTGTCTGGGCTTGCCTGGAACTGGAATTCTCTAATCTATGTTTTCCAAGCAGATAATATTACAGGTTTGAGCCACTTTATCCAGTAAAAATATACAATTTCAAAATATCTTGATATTGCCTCTATTTGTGCTTAACATATGTAGCTAACCATTTTCTCCCTCTTTTGTTTAGTACTCTGAGTTGAAAACACTGGCTTTCTTGATATACTTGGCTTCGTTTTCAATGGAATCCTACCACAATGAAAAAAAGTCCTAAAAGTTTATGTTAAAAATCATGGAAAAGAAGGTTTCAGGTTGGAAAAAACCACTGATCCTTAAGTTATAAATGCAGTATATTTACAGGGTTAGTCAATGCTTTCTGAAGTATGAGAAGAGAAGGAAGGCAGAAATGTGAACAATGTCATGTCTCTGTAGAAATTCTGTAGTTGTCACTTCATGCTATCTTCCTTCCTTAAAGCTTGCTTTATTAAAAGCCTCTGGGTGAATATTGGTTGGACTGATTGGTAACCTTACCTAGGAAATGAAGCTGATTTTAGAAGGCAGATTGTGTGGTAAATAAAGGAATGATGAGAATGAGCACAGATATTGTCACAGAATGAGCTGACCAGTTTCAGCTTCCGAACAGAATAACAAAGCAAAGTTTCAAGTCTAATTATCCACATTGGAATATATCTAGAGAGAGAGAATATAGAATCTATACAGAATATATAGATATAGATAGATAAGTAGATAGATAGATATATACATATACATATACATACATACATGAAAAAGTAAATCTCCAGTAGAATATAGAGAAACTTGGCATGACAAATATTAAACTATATCAAACTGATTGCAGGAAAGGTACAGTAAATATCAATAGTTTAGCATAGATTTTGCATACATTTTGTAAAGGCTGAACATCCTTTCTTTATTATAAACTTTACAAATATCCTTATTATGTTTTAAGTTTTTTTTTCTGTGAAAATACCATAAAGAGGGGTTACAATTACATGGGCAAGGTAATGAGTATATTTCTTATCAAACATTGTTGCCTCCTCCTTTGTTTCCCCTTACCATCCCTACCTATCTCCCCTACCCTGCTCCCCACTCCCGTGCCAAAGTTGTAAAGTTCGTTTTTCTACATAACATCTTGTACATCTCATTGTTGCAGTAGGTCCATCTGTATCCCTATTTAAACAATTTGTTTGTTCCCTTTCCCCCCACACACAGACAAATTATACCATCATCAAATACAATGGAAACAAGGTTACTTTTTTATATATTGTAGTAAGAGCATCTACACAATGCTGGAAATTGGAATTACACAAAATATGCAACATGGTTAGGCACTGGTAGTTCAAGGATGTAATCTTAGCTAGTTAAGAGATTGAGATCCGAAGATCACAGTTCAAAGCCAGCCTGAGTAGGAAACTTCATTAGATTCTCATCTCCAACTAACCACCAGGGGAAATGGAGTTCAGTTCAGATTGTATGTCGAGTTCTGGCCTAGAACACAAAAGCACCATCCAGGTCCTGAGTTTAAGCCCTAGGACTAACAAAAACAAAAACACAAAATACAATATGGAGTTAGATATTTTATAATGAAGCACATTTTAATATATTCTACATTGTTAGAAAGACTAGACTTCTGTGTAAGCTTTATAACCTACCATAATAAGTGATATTGTCCATTTATTAAGCAGCTTACTCAGATTTACAAGTTCGAAGGTTTCAGGGTATGTTCAGTTGGTTTCATTGCTTTGGTGGCCTGTGACAAGACAATGTGAAGGTGGAGAGTATGTCAAAGAGAAAAGTTTTTGATTTAGAATGATTAAAGATAAAAGAAGAAAGAAGATGAGAGTCTATGTTCTCATGGGTTTCACTCTGAAGAACTTAATCTCCAGAGGAAATATTCAGGTATTCTCAGGAAATGGTAAATCATTTTTCTTTAACACAGGGCTTTCTGGGGCATTCTAAATTCAAATGGCAACACCTTCACCAATGATGATGACTTGTCCATGGGTGGAAGCAACTAGACATTACTATAAATTCAAGTCAGATCTCAGCAGACAATATTTTATGGAATTCCTATTAAAATATTTCCTTGCAGACTGACTGGGTCTTTATACTACACGTGTTTGTATGTGTGTATGTGTGTATTTGAATAAATATATAGCAACTGTTGGCAATGAAGATGGATATGCGTTTCTTTTATCAAAGAAACAAACTTATGAAGTGGTAGCCTTTATATATAAAACCTTAATAGTAACAATAAAATTAATATTATTACTACTATTATTTTTTGACGGCTGTAGGGCTTGAACTCTGGGTCTGGGAACTGTCCCTCAGCTCTGCAGCTCAAAGCTACCACTCTACTACTTGAGCAACAGTGCCACTTCACATTTTCTGAACCTTTAGTTGGAGATACGGGTCTCACAGACTTTCCTGCCCGGGCTGGCTTTGAACAGAGAACCTCAATTCTCAGCCTCCTTAGTAGCTAGGATTACAGGTGTGAGCCACTGGCACCCGGCAGTAAAGTTATTTTGAAAAAGAAAAAATCCCACAATTGTATACTTAAAAAAAAATCACAATCTGGCAAGTGTATCTCTAATGTTGTTATGTCAAGTAACCATAGGCAGCAATCATTTTTAGATCTCACAATGTCCTGTCCAATGCCAGATAATATTTCATTAATTTACTTAAATTTTTCATAACAAAGTTCATTATGAATGCCCAACAGCACAATTTTCTAGTGAGTATAAAGAATTATTCAACATATTTCTTTCAACAAACAGCATTTTGCGCTTGGTTGGTTTGTTTGTGTTTTTGTTTTTAATTTTGCCAGCACTGGGGGCTTGAAATCAGGGCCTGGGCACTCTCCCTAAACTTCTCTTGCTCTAGGCTAGTACACTACCAATTGAGCCACAGCACCACTTCCAGTTTTTCTGCTTACATCATACTGAGGAATCAAATCAAGTGCATCATGCATGCTAGGCCAGCATTCTACCACTAACCACATTCCCAGTCATTGGGTCCTGGTATATTTCCCCTTCTAGATTAATAGAAACATTCCAGGTTCCGAACTTGAAGCTGATCTTTGCCATCCAACAACATCACATTCTTATGAATAGCACTAGCTGGCCTCATGAGCATAGCAGCCAGCTGGAACTCAGCTATCTGATGGCCTTGGCCTCCAACAATGCAATCATTTCTGTGCACAGACTGAAAACTGTTATAGGAAATTTTGATTTATTCCATTCTATTCTCAGCTACTTGCCATTCTCAGCTTTGTATGTTTTAAATTCTGTTAAACATTTATTACTATTTCCTGCCATTCTCAAAAGTAACATATATGTTTTACTTTAAAGTTCATTCAAACATGCAAAAATGTTAATGAAGTTGCTATCCACCAGTGGCTCATGTTTTAAAACCTAGCTACTTTAGAGGTCAAAAAGTGAGGATTCAGGTTTAAATCATCCCATGCAGAAAAATCTGAGATATTTCTCCAATTAAGAAACCAAAATCGAGGGGCTGGGAAGGTGGCTCAGTGATAGAGCGCTTGCCTTGAATGCCTGAGGTCCTGGGTTCGATTCCTCAGCACCACATAAGCAAAAAGAAAAAAACCAGAAGTGGCACTGTGGCTCAAGTGGTAGAGCGTTAGCCTTGAGCTTAAGAGCTGAGGGACAGCGCCCAGGCCCTGAGTTCAGGACCCACAACCGGACCCCAAAAAAAAAAAAGAAACCAAAATCGAGAAGTGGAGATGTGGCTCAAGTGGTAGAGTATCAGCTTTGAGCAAAAAGACTAAGCAAGAATGATAGGTCGACTTCTAACTCTATTATTTACTCATGGAACACACACACACACACACACACACACACACACAGTCAACATTCTACTAGACTCCCCTTCTTGAGCAGTATTCAATGCCATTAACTGAATGCAAGTTTTCCCCAAATTCTTATGGTAGGGATTAAACTACATTTGTATTTATGATAATGTATTTTTTGTACTTTTTGTTTTGCAATTTTTTGTACTAATGTGAGAGAACAGTGTTTTGTGAAGACTAAACAGAAATCAATGTGTTGGTAAATAGGTAGGTGACAAGTAGACTGAAAGATGCAGATAATACCACTTGAAATTTTATTTCTCCAAATTTAAATATATATACATATGTATGTATTTATAATTTCTGCCAAGATTTTATTTCCATTAACAATGATCTATTTGTTCCATTACATAAATTTAACATATTGTGTGCTTCATAGTAGATTAATATTTATAGAATTTCTTTCATTTGGAGACCAGGTTCTGCAGTGTAGACCAAGCTTTCCTCAACTCCTTATTCTCCTGAGTATTGGCTGGCATTACTATGTGGTTGCATAGTACCATGTCCAGCTATATTATTTATATTTTGTCCAGTAGAATATTACTGTGAACAGCTTTAAGCCATATATCTTCATAAGTATGAATGAATTTCTTGCAGAAAATATAATAAATAAAGATACTGAGTGAAGCCAATTATGGTAGGCATGCCTGTAATCTCAGCACCCAGGAGGATTGTATGTTTAATAGCAGCCTGAGCTACACAGCAAGTCCCTTTTAAAACAAAAAAACAACAACTGGTGAACTTGGAAGAGGGAAAGTATTATTAAGTGGGATGATAGGAACATACAAATTTTAGTGTGTGTGTGTGTGTGTGTGTGTGTGTGTGTGTGTGTGTGTGTGTGTGTGTTTGAATACTGGGGCTTGAACTCAGGGAGCTGACCTTTAGCTTTTTTACTCAAGGGTAACCGTCTACGACTTGAACCAAACTTCCACTTCTTCATTTTGAATGGTTAAGTGAAGATCAAAGTTTCACAGGTTTTTCCTACCTGGTCTAGCTTCAGTTCACTTTCCTCAGATCTCAGATTTCTAAATAGCTAGAGATACAGATGTGAGCCACTGGTGTTGCTTGGCTTACCTTCTTTTTGTTAAGTAATTGAAATGTAAAAGATAGTTGCAACCGTAGTAAAAAAAAAAGAAATCAATCTAACTTTCCAAGCTTCATTAATTTTTAATATTTTGTCACATTAGATATGTGCAGAAAAACATGTTTGTAAATGCTCCTGAAATTTGGTTTTCATCTGGGTTTTTTCCTCATGATGAACTTCATTTTATATAGCTTTTTACCTACTAAATATTGATGAGAATATGTCCAGAGGGCATTAATGACCTTTTGTTGGATTTCATAAGGAAATGGTGCAAACTAACACGTGATAAATTTGTGTGCAGGACCCCGATAATATATCCACATTCTTAGCCAGAAGTCAGTAGTGCCTGTTACAAATCATCTAGATCTGACAAAATCCTGACTCGGGCTTTGTTACCACCTTCTTTTATGACTCTCCGGTGACCATGACAGAGCCCTGCTGGGCCCTCTCAGGACACAGCCAAGGTCATGTCACCATGGCACCTATGGTGTGATGAGAGACTGGTGACTGCTTCCTATGATGAAACGACACAGGAAATGTTAGGTTCTTAAGCTGTCATCAGTCCCGAGGGTTCCTCATTGAGTATTCAATCTTAAATTTAAGGAGACATCACATTCTCTCTTCCTTGTGCCATTTGTGGACTTGTTACAGTTTCTTCTGCTTTTGTCATCTTCTGTGGAAAGAAATCATCTGAGCTCTATAAGCCATTTTGTTTATTCTAGGCCGTTAGGATAAGTCTGGCTTTTATACTTAGACAAAAAGAAATGTAGTGATAAAAAATAGCAAACTTAACATTTTTTTCTGGTCTATTTATTACCAAAATATGTTTTCAAATTCTACCAATAATTAGTAAGAGATTCTTAATTAGCAGTTACTTTCTCAAACTCTTAAGTTCCTCAGTGAGCTGTGAGAGAGAAACCACAGCGAGTGTCAGGGGTCCTCCAGTCTAACTTCTTGCCCAGGGAGGAGGGCCTTTATGCTAGGCCTCCAAATTGAACAAAGAATAATTCTTCTACGTCAGATTATATGTCCAGGCTATACATACCAAAGAAAGCTAAGGACAAGAGATTTGTCTGACTTGGGAACAACGCAGATCACAAACATGAATTCTACATAAACAGAAATGAAAAGAAATTTTTCTTTATTCATATAATACAATAAAAAGCACTACTTTTCTCATTGTCACTTAATTGTGGTTAAGTCCTAAAAAAACACTTTGACATGAACTCAAGTTCTGTTGCTATCAGCTTGAGATTTTATAAAGAAAACTTTTTTAATTTTTATATTTCTAAAAATCTAATTATAAAGATGCTGTACAGAGGGGTTACATTTACATGATTAAGTTACATTTCTCATTGAACATTGTTAACTACTCCAGTGATTTTCACCCTCTGTCCCTTCCCTCCACTCCCCCCCTTACATTGTAAAATTAATTTCTGCCATAGTGTCTTGTGAGTATCATTGTTGCAATGGGTCACCTTTTGTACTTCTCTCAGCATTTTGTTATTTCCCTTCCCTTCTCCCAATCAGATAAAGGCATATACAGGATGCAGGGTACCAGAATCAAAGACAGGAATTTCCATGGATAAAACCAATAGGAAAAGAAAAATGACATAAAGAAGAAAGAACTAGCTGCAGTACGTTGGCTACATCAAGATTGACAACTAAACAAAAGAAGACCTGCTGTTTCTATGTCTTGGCGTACATTTCAATTAATATCATGTTGTATGGTCATATATATCCCCATAACTCCTCAGCTATTATGATCCACTTTCAGGAGTAACAGTCTAGTACTAATCATTGCAAATGAGGGAAATCATAGAGCTCATGTTTCTTTGGGTCTGGCTTGCTTCACTTAATATGATTTTTTTCCAAGACTTTCTTGCTTACAAAAGGGATGATATTTTTTCCGATAGAAGCATAAAATTCCATTGTGAAAATATACCACATTTTCTTGATCCATTCATCTATTGAGGGATAACTGGGTTGGATCTATATCTTGGCTAAGATAAACCATGATGCAATGAACATAGCTATGCTGGTAACTTATTGTGCCCTAGTTTGAGATCATTTGGGTAAAGGCTGAGGAGAGGGATTGTTGGATCTTAGGGGAGTTCTATGTTTAGTCTTTTGAAGAACCTCCATACTGCCTTCCAGAGTGGTTGAACCAGCTTACATTCCTACCATCAATGTAGTATTGTTCCTATTTAGCCACATCTACCCTAGCATCTATTATTACTTGTTCTCTTGATAATAGCCATTCTAACTGGGGTGAGTGGAATCTAAATGTGATTTTGCTTTTGATTTGCATTTCTTTTATGACCAGTGATGCTGAGCATCCCCCTTCTCTTTCCGAGAGGCCACACTATTACAGGTTTCTAGTGTCTCAACAGAGGCAGAGAAACTTGTAATATTGTGTGCTTTTTGTTGTACATTCAGTTCACTTGGAGCTTCCAATGACTCCTATAATTTACACTAAAGGCTTATACTATTTCCCTTACTGAAAAAAAAACACTGATTTTCAAAAAGCATAGAAAAAAACCTTTGTCAGGGGTCCCAGTGAATACTAAGGAAGATTCTTTACTGGGAAATTTTATTTGGTTGCTTGTTCGTTTTCACACATGTTGAATTTGGGGCTCCCCACCAACTCTTCAAGAGACTAGAAACTATGTTGCCTCATTGGATTTTGCCTCAAAAGTTACAAAATATTTTGACATATTTTTGGTTTGATGTTTTGGGCTTTTGGAGTGTTAGTGGGCCAGTACTCAGGCTTGAACTGAGGGACTGGAGCTCTTGCTTATGTTATTTTATTCAATGCGGTCACTGTGACACTTCTTGCTTTTTGCTACTTAATTGAAGATAAGAATCTTGAGGACTTATTAGCTTGGGTTGGCATCAAACTGTGATCCTCAGATCCCACCCTCGTGAGCAGCTAAGATTACAAGAATGAGCCTGGATATATTGTGCTCCCTATGAAACCTAAACAAGGGCACATCATTCTGAAGCATGTGTGTATGGTTATGTATTTCAAAATTAATTAGAAAAATGTAGCCCTTTATGTGTGTGTGTGTGTGTGTGTGTGTGTGTGTGTGTGTGTATACACACACATAATATAAATATACACACAATATAAATGTGCAGAGGGAAATGAGGGTGTAGCTGCTGGTTTTGAGAAAAGATTTCACCTAGGGCTTTTCACACACTGAGCTATGCTGCACAGAATGCTTGAGACTAAAGGTGAGGTAAATGATGTCATCATCCCATTCATCTACATCCCTTGTTAACATGTGCATATACTGTGGTGTTGACATGATTATTTTGTGTATGAGAGCCAGTACTGGGGCTTGAATTCAGGACCTACATACTGTCCCTTAGCTTTTGTATGTGATGCTAGCACTCTACCATTTGAAGCACAGCTCAGCTTTCTTTTAATTTAATCTTACAGGAGGTAAGAGTCTTTTTTGCTCAGTTGTCTTTGAACTGAGTTCCTCATATCTCAGCGTTCTGAGTAGCTAGTTTTACAGGCCTGAGCTTCCAGTGCCTAGCTTTTCATTACTACTTTCACAAGCTACATGCTCACACACATTTCATTCAAAAATCTCACTGTTTAACCCCTGCTTTCACTATATTTGATGTCGGTATAATTTTTGGAGGAGATGGGGAAAAACAAGTCGTTTAAGAATACAGGTGGGCCTGTTGCTACAATGAGAAGTACAAATTGTCATGTCGAAAACGAACTTTACAACTTTGGTGTGGGGCGGGGGGGGGGGATTGAGGGGGCGGGGGAAGACTGGGAAGGGATGTGAAGGGTGAACAAAGGAGGAGGCTACAATGCTTGATAAGAAATGTACTCATTATCTTGCCCATGTAATTGTAACCCCTCTGTACAATATGTTCACAAAAAATAAAAACAAAAAACCAAAAATGTCACTGTTCAGGCTGACTGACAAGTTGTGAGGAAAGATGGTTGAATGAATAAGTTACCAAATAGGCCTCTAGCCCTATTAACATCATTCTAGTCAGTGACTTAGCTTTCAGTGAGTGAGTACATATTTCCACTTTCACTCTGCCTTTTTTAACTGGAACTCAGTGAAATGTTTTTGATGCATCTTTTAAATGTTATATCCCAAACAGAAGATATTATTTGAATGTATTTGATAATATTTTAGATGCGGGTGGTCTTGTGTGTCTGGATGTCTGTGGGCAGAGGCCATCCAGCTGGGCTTCAGGCCCAGAGCTGATGGTTCCTGTCTGCTGGTTGCAGAGAGGAAGGTTTTCTTCCTGGCCACTCTTTGAATTGAGATCCGTTCATTTTAGATTTCTAAGTATCTAGGATAAAAAGCATGAACCACCACCAACTGGCTTGTTTTAGAAGCATTAATTGCTTTTCATTCATCCCTTTTTTTCCTGGAAGTTTGATCTAGACAGGCTGCTTGTGCCTCATGATAAGGTGATTTGAATAATACTCTTTGCCTCTGGCATTTCTGAAACTCATTTCCTCAGTTCCAGGCTAATGAATTTGTTCTAAAGTCAATAGCATTTTCCTTCTGAGATGTTAGGTAGCTTAATTAAATCTCTTATCCTTTGATTTGGCAATGCAATCAGGATGTTTCTGTAAAACCCTACTTCTTGAGAGTATTATAGTTAGAAGGTATCATGTGTACACTTTCATATACTCTCTAGTTTTAAAAACTTATGTTACAAGATTGGGTGGAAGAATGATGACTGTTGAATTAATTTGATAACCACTCTAGAGTTTTTAAGCCTTAATGGTAATTAACTCAAAGGGGGATTAAAAATATTCAGAGTAGTGGAATGTGGTTACTATTCATTTCATGTATGTGGATAGATGATAAGAATTCTTGTGATTAATGAAATAAATCTTCAAATTTCCAGTGGTAGACTGCTATGTTAACTGGGAGGAGACAGTGGTGATGCCAGGACTTTGAAAGCTGGTAATGAAGCAAAATATCCAGGAGAGCATTTGCTAAGGATATAATTCCAAGGCTCATACCAAATATATTGAACTAGAATGCTAAATGATGAATGACAGCACCAAAATTTATTTGTTAGCTTCTTTGTTTTGTGAAGTCCTTGGATTTGGACCTGGGGCCTGGGTGCTGTCCCTTAGTTTTTTCCTCAAGGCCAGTGCTCTACCAGTTGAATCACAGCTTCATGTCCATATTTTTGGTGGTTAATTGGAGATCAGTCTTACCAAATTTCCTTTGGGCTTGCTTCAGTACAGCCCAAATATCTCAGATATCAGCCTCCTGAGTAACTAGGATTCCAGTTATGAGACACCAGAGACCCATATGTTTGACTACTGTTTGAGCACTTTGGTTCCAGTGGGTCACGTCAGATTTAAACTAAAATCATAACTTTTCTTCTTGTAACCCGCAGCATCCAATATATATCTAATTTATTCCTATCTTCATTTTGATCTCTCTTTTCTTCATTGTACCCTTCCATTCTTATTTCACAAGCAAGCATGTCAGTGCTGTTTTCCTTTTCTGAAGCAAGTCAGATCCATTCCCATCAATGGGGGATGTACTTACTGTTCTTACTGCCTGGAAAACCTGCTCCTAGGGCTGGGAAGATGGCTCAGTGGTAGAGCGCTTGCCTTGCATGCATGAGGCCCTGGGTTCAATTCCTCAGCACCACATGAGCAAAAAGAAAAAAGCTGGAAGTGGCACTGTGGCTCAAGAGGTAAAGCCTTGAGCTGAAGAGCTGAGGGACAGCGCCCAGGCCCAGAGTTCAGGCCCCATGACCGGACCCAAAAAAAGAAAGAAAGAAAACCTGCTCCTAGATAATTGCCTGGATGATGGCTCTCATATCAACTATCTCCTCTTTAAGGATGTCTCTCCCCATCCCCAATGTGAACTTGTTGCCAAAAAACCACCAATTTCATGTCTCTGATTTATAGAAAGTATCATTATGATTTCTGGTTTTCTTTTCAGCATGAAATTGGTGAGGAGAGAGCCATATTCACTTCTGTTTCTCCAATACCTGTAATAGTGCCTAGTCCTTAGTGCTCAGGAGCCTTACATGGAGATGAGCCTTCTCCAGCTCAATTTATCCTAGCTTCTGGTCAGGACACCTTCTCAAGCTGAAGTCTGGTGGCTAGTAATCATTCCCTCTTATTCTTTGTGCCTTTTGGTGGTGTTGAGTCTACTTCAGGGAAAAATCAGTGTTTGACACTTATTTGCTGCTATGGCAAAGGTGACTGTGACATCATAGAAGTTATGGCTATTGTTTTGTAAAGCTGTGTGAGGACACCCAACCCCACACAATTTCCCCAATATATGTGTCTCCTTTGCTCAGGAGTGCCTTCAAAAATTCAGCAACCAAACTGTCACCCAGTTCCTGATACACTCAGAGTATGTTTCCATTTCCTTTAAAAAAAAGAAAAGAAAAAGAAAAATTAAAGACATGCCTTTGACGATTTTCATTGAATTACTAAAACAGAGTATATAATTTTATGTATTTGTAAATATTTGCCCATCTCTCCTGAGCCCTTCCTATATTTCTATGTGTTTGCAGCTTGGGAAGGGAAATATGGTTTAATTCAGTATAGTCAGAGACTATAGTTCAGAAGGCTCTTTTTAGACCCTTTTTGAGGGAATGCCAACTTTCCATCTGATGTTCTACAGATGGCCATCTTGGTACAGGAACTGAGTAGACTGTCATAAGATAAGAGGCTTGTCCTGATTTCTACTGACTTTCCTCTGGGGTCAGGGAGTGTGATCCCACTGCATATATGTCTCTTTGCTACACTGAAGGGTCCAGGCCTCCTCAGAAAATCTAAGGCCAAGCGGGTAAGACAGATTAAAAGTCAGAACCCAGCTTCCCACATCACTGGGATTACAGGATTGAGTCTCATGGACTCAACTCATAGCTGCTTTTTTATACATACTGTAGTCAGTTTCATTATATTCACCTCACAGACAGATATATACAAATATATATATATATATAATTATTCATCTATTTATAATCAGTGTTATATCTAGAAACGCACAATTATATATTCATATAATTATAATCAAATTATATCCCTACTTTCCCCAATAATATTTAACATTAATGTTTTGTGAAAAAAATACTAGACTAAAAATTTAAATGCCTTTGTAGTTTGAAAAATCATATTCAATCTTATATATTATATAATATACTATATATAACATAAAGAATATAACACATATTAACATATAACTAATTTAATTGTGTTTTTTTTCTTCCTGATTTTCTGTTTTTTCATCTATGTAAACTTTCTTTCTGGGGCTGGGAAGGTGGCTCAGTGGTAGAGCGCTTGCCTTGCATGCCTGAGGCCCTGGGTTCGATTCCTCAGCACCACATAAGCAAAAAGAAAAAAGCCAGAAGTGGTGCTGTGGCTCAAGTGGTAGAGCGCTAGCCTTGAGCTGAAGAGCTGAGGGACAGCGCCCAGGCCCAGAGTTCAGGCCCCACAACAGGACCCAAAAAAAAACAACTTTTTTTCTTCTACTGATGATGGCTTTTACTTTCCAGTATACATATTTTCTATTTATTTTGTCAAATATTTTCAGCCCTAAGTAGGTTTTTTATATTACTGGAGTCAAATTTTTCTTCCATATTTACCCAAATCACAATGAAGATGTATACAGATTTGAACTCACTGTTGGAAGAGCGTCCCACATACCACTATAAGTATTGTGGCATTTGTCCCAATTGACAGATTTCTAGGACATCTGATCTGCTGTCCTAGACCTTTTGTAGCCACCTTATCACCCCATGCAATCATGACCTGCTTCCTTGCCACTCCCCGTGCATTTAACAGTTCCCATTATATACAGTAGGCTCTCTTGTACAGCCCCCTGTCACTCTGTGTTTCCCCCCCACAGAACATGTATGCATGATGTTTCAGATTGTAGGTTTAAAAAGAAACATATTTAGGATTCATGAATTTTAGAATATATCAAAAATATTGATATTTTAAGCCGGGCGCTGGTGGCTGACACCTGTAATCCTAGCTACTCAGGAGGCTGAGATCTGAGGATCGCGGTTCAAAGCCAGCCAGGGCAGGAGAGACCGCGAGACTCCTATCTCCAATAAACCACCAGAAAAACGGAAGTGGCACTGTAGCTCAAGTGGTAGAGCGCTCGCCTTGAGCTGAAGAGCTGAGGGACAGCATTCAAGCCCCACAACCGACAAAAAAAAATTGACATTTTAATAAAGTTAGAAAAATAAATAGAATGAACCTTTTACAACAATCAGGACAAAGAGAAAAATAAAGATTTTCCCAGGAAGGGGGAAAGGAATCTCTAAATCTAGATTGGCCTCTAAGTTGCCTTCAGGCAGAAATTCTGCCTCAGAGTTCTCAAAGTGATCTACTTCCTCATTAAAGATAGAATTTTCTTCCTGAGTCCAGAGAGGGACAGATTCTAATTTCTCAATTGGAAATTGGATCCCTTGCAGGAGGACAGATTGGTCTGGGTATTCTTTGAGGAAAGATTACTTTTCCTCAACTAAATCTAGATTTTGGACCTCACTTATTGGTTTCACTGAACATAGACTGGGGTCATTTTCCATTAGCACACATTTACCCTGCACACCAAGATGTGTTTTTTTGGCTGGTTTGGAGCTGATCTAGCTGGATTGTGAACATCAATGGAAGACATTCTGGATCGTCTTCTTCCTTGGTGGTATGTGCAGGTACACCTGCATCACATGTGGAATTCAGAACCAGTGGGATGTTCACAGGACTCAAAACCTGCTTGGGCCTTTCTACAAATTGAAAAAAAAAACTCTATGTTCACATGCTTTCTGGAGATCAGTGATGGCTTCTGATCTCCATCAGTCCCCATAGACTACATCACTGAAGGGTTATTTATCTGTAGTTCTGCAGGAGCTGCTCTACGCTGATGCAAACCTGAGAATGGAAATAGGTACAGGATTCTTAGAGTAGACTCTAGAAGTTAAGGTGTGACTAAACTTCCATGAGGATCTAATGGGGGAAGTTGTAGAACTTGAGTTTGGACTGAACACTGATGGGAAGGTAGGGTGTTTCTGAGTGGATACTTCCAAGTTCTTTCAAAAAGAGAACATATTACCCGCAAAGAATATCCATAAAAGGACATTTTGCCAAGCTGGAGAGTACTAAGGGCTGTTGGCCAATCAGGCCCATCTCTAGAGACCCAGGTTCCATCCCTACTCACAAGCTCTGAAGCATTGAAACAAGGACTTCTTCCTCTTTTTCTGGGTCTCATGGGTCATGTGCTCCTCCAGATGGTCCAGAAGAATATGTAAGCGGAAGAGCAGGTCTGAAGAGGGCATGTTGAGCTTGACATACTGTGTAAGTTCTTTTAAGGTGTCATGATTCTTGGGTTCATAGAAGTCATCAGGGTAGAAGTCCATCCACATAAGGAGGATGGAATAAACGATGCTGTGGGCAGATTGGTGACGAGGAAAATGACAGTCCACCCTCCCCATCCTGAGCCTTGTACTAGAGCTTCTTTCTGCAGGACTTGCAGGTTGGGAAATGGGAAGAGACTTCTGCAAGCAGGATGCTCCTCAAAAGACACTTCTAGAAATTTCTTAAATATAATCCTCTAAAATTCTCCCTGTGATAGGAAAAAAAAGTTGTTTCCCTGCTGAATCTGATTTGCTATACACAGCCCTCCCTGTCTTCCATGAGAGTCCAAAACCACAACCACATCCACAACTGTGTAATCTGCTATGCACTGAAGTGCCAAGACTCAGCCCCCTGGTGAAAATCACAACTTCTGTGCAAAGAAGAAAGTTGGCTTTGATTCAGAAACCTCAAAGATACCCAGTTTTCAAGGACAGAACTTCTCTTTGTGCCAACATCCACTTACTTCCAGTTATCGTAGTAGGATCTGTACCAATGGGAGGAGAGAAGGAAGTTAACTCTATGCTTCTCCTTTTCTGAACTAACAGGACA
>NW_024872352.1:0-19859 GCF_019054845.1 Dipodomys spectabilis | reverse complement strand
ATCATAAAGGTATTTATCAGACCAGAAATTAATAGGTTTAGGGAGTATCATCGGGAAAAATAGAATTAGAGCAATAAAAATAATAATATATATTTAAAATTAAAAAAGAAAAATTGTTACTTTTCAGAAAGAGCTAATATACATACATGCTCTGATTGTGAATGCCTGGGAAACAGAAAGAACATTGGACAGCAAAACATTACAGCTAAACACACAGTTGAAAGATCTGTCACAAAAATAAACTGACGTGAAAAGCAAGAAAGAAAACTAGTAAAGACTTAACAGACTATTGGGATCCTCACAAGGAAGGTAATGCAGAAGTAGCATGTCCCAGTGGAAATTGTGAAGGTAAGAAAAAACTGAATAGCAGCGTTGAGAATTTCAAGGTGAAGCTGAAAAGCAAATGTGCTGTGAAAAGAAGAAGAAGCAGTTGGACAGCCAAAGGAACTCTCCTGTGACTCTGGAAGCACACTTGCAACTTGAGGAGTTTGAAAAGGAGATTAGGATCATGAAAGGGAGCTTTCATGAAAGAAAAGGAGGAGGATAAAAAGGGAGAAGTCTCCAAGTTCCAGACTGAGCTTAAGGATACTAAGCACATGTTAAAGGAACTAGAGTCCCCTGATGTTCAGGGAAACCACTGAGCTAATTATGTAGGTAGGTAGACCACACTAAAACTAGTAGATAACATTGAAAGAAGCAAAAACAGTGGTAATAGGGTATACATGTGGAGACACATGTGTTGTAGCAGAATTTCATTGTAATAAAGTGATATAATGGTCACAATGTCTGGCAGTGTGATATCACAATGGTCATGATGTCACAGTGGATTTCTGATGTCACTTGTCATACCTGAAATATGAGGTCAGAACAGATTGAGCTCAGAAACATCCTAAGATATAAAAATAACAGCATATCCGAGATGATTTGAAGACAGGACAGGTTTATGATATCTCAGTGGGTTAGTGATGTCCCAGTGGAAATGTGATGTCAGAAGGGATTTTGATGTCCCAATGTTTATGAGATCACAATGAGTTTCACAGATCAACAAACATGCCACATTTGAGATAGAATCGAATTGCAGAATAGGCATTCACAATGGGTCTATGACCTCACAATGACATTGTGATATCCTAATTCTGATGTCATTGTGTTTTTGTGATATCACATTGAACTGATGGTGTCATAATGACAATGTGATTTTACACTGGTGATGATGTCACAAGGGATTTGTGACATTACAATAGCATGTCATCTAATTGTCTTTTGTTAATGAGGACATGGCTACACATGTGGTTTTTCAAAGTTGCTAAGAGGGTATAGTAGGATTGGGATGTCACAATGTGATCATGATGTCAGAACAGCAATGTAATTTCACAATAGATTTGTCACAGTGATGATGAGGTTACAATGGGTTTGTAATGTAGCTAAAAGTTTGTGATACCACAATGAAATGTCCAGGTAATATTCATCAGTGTCCAGTGCAGCTGATGGGCCCCTCTGTTGTATGATCTTCCCAGTTTTCCTCTGATTTCGTGTATTCCTCCTAGTTTCCCTCAGAATTGCATATATATGTCAGCAGAATTAGGTCATTATGTAACGATATAACAAGACGAGTGGAGGTCATTCGTTCTAGGGAACTGTCATATCTCCATACATTTTGTATTTTACTTTCACATATCAGGGATGTCATACTATCTGTCTCTTTACTCTTGGCTTACCTCCATCAAAATAACTTTTTCTAAATTCCCTGCACTTTCCTGCAAAATCCATTATTTTCTGCTTTCTAATGATTGTATAATATTCTATTGTATACAAGTGAAATAATTTTTGGGTCCATTCACCTACACTGGGGCTTCAGGGGTTCTTTTTATATCTTGGCTATTGTGAACCATGCGCCAATGAATGGGGAGATGCATGTGTCCCTGTATACTGCTTCCTATTGCTCAGGGTAGATTCTGAGACATGGTATGGCTGGGTCACAGGGGAAGTTTATATTTAGCTTTCAGAGGTATCTCCATACTGTTTTCAAAGTGTTTATATTAGTGTACATTCCCAACAGCAGTGCAGTAGGGTTCCTCTTTCTCTGCTTTCATTCCAGCATTTGTAATTGGCTGAATTTAGGCTGTGGACCATTCTGATTGGGTAAGGTGATATCTCCGGGTTGTTCTTATTTGCATTTACTTTACAGACAAGTAGGATAAACATTTCCTCATGTATTTCTTTGCCATTTTTATCTCTTCTAGAAGTCTGTCTTGAGTTCCCTTGGTCATTTTGAAATTGGCTTGTTAGTTTTTGGAAGGATCATGTTCTTGAGTTCCCTGTATATACTGGATATATCATGGGTAAATTGTTTTCCCAATTAGTTGTCTGTCTTTCCAGTTTAAGTTCTATGTCTTTAGTGTGCAGAAACTTTTTAAGGTAATCCCATTTGTGGAATCTCTCTTCAATTTGTTTTGACCCTGTGACTCTGTTCAGGAAATTCCTGCCTGTGCCTGTAACTTCCTGTCTGTCGTTCTCTGTCCTGAAGTTATCTCAGAAATTCACATTTGTTGTTAAGGTCTTCAATTCATTTTGAGTTGATATAGGGTCCATTTTTAGCTTTGTGCATGTGGCTGCCAATTTTCCCCAGCACCAGTAGCTGAAGAAGCTACGGTTCTTCACTGCATGTCTTTGGCTTCTTTGTGTAATATCAGTTGACTGTAAGAATGTGATTTTATTTCTAGATTGTCTAATCCATTCCAATGGAATAGGGGCCTGTTTTTTTGTCAGTACCAAGTTACTCTCTTTATTATCATGGCTCTATAGTATAGTTTGAGAACCGTATCTTCATTTCTCCAGTGTTGTTGGGGTTTCTGCATAGAATGGTTTTGGCTATGAATTTTTGGAAATCTTTTCTCGAGTTTAATATATTATGTCATTGGGATTTTAATGGGAATTGCATTGAATTTATATATTAATTTAGGCAGTATGGTCATTTTCCTCATATTAAATCTGCCTATCTAAGAACATGGAAAATCTTTCCATTTCCTGGAGTCCTCTATGATTTATTTCTTTAAGTTTTTATAGTTTTCATTAAATAGCTTCTTTACATCTGTGGTTAGGTTAATTTCTAAATATTTTATTTTTTTCTTGTGAATGGGGATCTTTCCTTGACTTCCCTTCCTGCTTGTATGTTCTTAGAGTATAGAAAGGCAAATGATCTTGTGGGTTAATTTTGTATCCTTCTACATTACCAAAATGGTTTACAAGTTCTAAAAGTTTGAGGCTGGAGTTTTTGGGACAAATGAAGAATACTATCATGTCATCTGCAAAAAGGGATAGTTTCAATTCCTCTTTTTCTATGCAGATCCCTTTAGTGTCTTTTGCTTGCTATACTACTCCAAGGATTCCAGAACTGTAATAAAGAGAAGTGGGGAGAGTAATCATCCTCAGCTTCTTCCTGATTTTAGCAGAATTGTTTGTTGTTTTTCCCCATTAAATATAATATTGCCTATTGGTCTGTCATATATAGATTTTACTGTTTCAAAGAATGTTTCAACTATACCTATGATCTCAAGATCTTTTCACATGAATGAATATTGTATTTTACCCAAGGCCTTTTCTATGACAATGAAAATAATTATGTCATTCTTGAGCTTGGATCTGTTGTTGTGATGGAATACATTTATTGATTTACGTATGTTCGACCGTACCATCATTTCTGAGATGAAGTCTACTTGATCATGATATATGATTTTTTATATGTTTCTGAATTCTGTTGGCTAATGTTTTCGAGGAGATTTACATCTATGTTCATCAAGGAGATTTTTCTGTAGTTCTCTATTTTGTTGGGTCTTTGCCTGGTTGGGGGATGAATGTGATATTGGCTTCATAGAATTCCTTGTTTGTTTGTTTTTTTTCTTTGTTTTCTGAAGAGTTGAGGTGTGTGGGTTCCTGTTTAAAGGTTTTATCATATTCATTTGGTACTTGGCTTTTCCTTGTTTGAAGACTTCTGATTGTTTCCTCTATCTCATTGTAAGTTATTGGATTATTTTAATTGATGTATTTCTTCTATGTTGAGTATGGACAATTTATATTTCTGTAAAATTTCATCCATTTCTGTTAAGTTATTCTCCCTTACTGAGTTTAGATTATGGAAATAATTCTTTAGAATTGAATGTCAGTTATTTGTTATACTTTTTCTCGTGGAATCTGTGATCTTATTGATTTGATTTCCTCTCCTTCTTTTAATCTTGCCAGCATTTTTTCAGGTGAATAGCTTTTTGTTTTTGCTAAATTTATTTATAGTTTTCTTAGTCTCTATTTCGGTAATTTCAGCTCTTATTTTGATTTTTCTCACTTCATTTAGTAACTTTAGGTTCAAGTTGTTCATGCTTTGATAAAAGTTTTATTTGCAACATGACATTATTTACTTTCTCTGTCTCCCCTTTTTCGATGTATGCACTGAGAGGAAGATTTTGCCCCTCAACTCTTCTTTTGCCATGCTCCACACATTTCTTTGTGATTTATATTCATTTTCATTGAATTTTAGAAACTTTTACTTTTTTCTTTAATTTCTCCTGTTACAGAGGTGTTGCTCAGAAGTATTTGTTCAATTACCATGTATTTGATTAATTCTATGGTGTGCTTTGATATTGAGAACTAGTTTGATTCCACTGTAGCCAAAAAGATTACAAGGGAATATATCCATCCACATTTACTTGCTTAAAGCCTTTCTATGAACTATGATATAGTCTACTTTGGAGAAAGTTCCATGGGCTGCTGAGAAGAATGTGTTCTAGATTGTTGTAGGGTGGAACACATCATTGATGCCAATTAATTCTGCTTGAGATATGGCATCATTGAATTCAGAGGCTATTTATCAATCCTATCATTGGTAGACCTCTCCTTTGGTGAGAGTGGAGAATTAACATGTCTCAGTATTATTGTATTTGGATCGATATGGCATCATTGAATTCAGAGGCTTCTTTGTCAATCCTATCATTGGTAGATCTGTCCTTTGGTGAGAGTGGAGAATTAACATGTCTCAGTATTATTGTATTTGGATCTATTTTATTCTGTAAGTCTGAGAGTATTTAACAAACATACTTGGGTGCATCAAGGTTTGAGGAGTATAAGTTGATGAGGTTACTATCTTCTTCTTGAATTGTTCTCTGAATTAATATGTAGTGTCCTCCTTTTCTTTTTTATGTTGGTTCTCAGAGTACTGCAGCTAATTTTTTATGCATCTCCTGTTTGAAAATCCTGTATATCGTTTGATAATTCATTTTTTTCTTCAAATTTCTGATCTATGTCTTGCTTTAATAATTGACCATTATCTCTAAAATCTCTTAGATGTACTATTTGTCTTCCATGTCTGTTTTGCTTTCACTACGGCTCTTTTCTGGGTGTCTGTTGGTATCTGGGTTTGGCTTTCTATCTTGGCTCTTGATGAATTTTGTAATTTTTTGCTGTGAGTTTTGCATGAGGTTTCAGGGATTGTTGGAGCACAATTGCAAACTCTGACTGCTTTGGTCAATAGCTGGCTGACTTTCTTGGTTCTTGGTTGATTCCTGGACCAATTGATGAAGCTCACTCTCAGGTGGCTAAGTCTTTACCTGGTCTAGGTTCTGTTAGGAGTGAGGGCAACCTACAGATTATAATCTGATACACATAGGACTCTCAGTTGTCTTCTGGAGATCACAGGCAATTCCCACCTTCAACCAAGGACTAAGCAGCCTACACTGCTCCTGCTCCCTCCTATGGGTGTTCTTGTCTCCAGTTGCTGGAGTCTCTAGGAATTCCTGAGTGTAATAATGTGCTAATACCCGAAGCTGTCAATCCCCCACCCATCATATATAGGCCAGGTACTGATGAGATTTGTGCTTCTGGTTCTCTCTCCGTGGATACACAGGTTTTTTTCCATCACAGGAATGGTTCCTAGGGGTGGATTTTCCCTTCTTTCCACCCTCTTCTGAGGCATATATTCAGCTTTTCACTTCAATCATGACTGGTGGGTTGTATGGCTCAAGAACCCTTTCCCAAGTCCTGGCCCTGGCTCCTGGTCCCCAGACAGCAACACACTATTTGGGCTCAGGTGAGACCTGTTATGCTGGATTTCCCACTTTGAGTATTCAGTTCGGATTTCTTCTGCTGACTGTTGTCGCCAATAGGTGCTGTTCCTGCCTTGAGCCTTTATGCTTCCTCCCAAGGTCACCCTTGGTCAAGTTTGGTGGGCTGGTTGTACTACACAAGCTAATGGGAAGCTTGCACATTCCCAATTTTAATATGGCCTGTAGTCTTTATGGTAGGCAGTGGGATCTGGATCAAGTTTGGGGGTTACCACCAGCACTGGTCTCCCTTGGAGAAAAGGCTGTCCCTATAGTGTGCTCACTTATCTAGGAGCAGAATGGGAGCTCTTCAGTAGTGCTGTGGTCTATCTGTTTCTGTGTGCAGTAGGACACTGGATGCTACCTTATTCTAAGATCCATTGAGATAATTGTGAACTGGGCCAGATGGTGGTAGTGGCTAAGGGTCTGTGTTTTATACCATCTCTGCCTCTGTTTATGCTGTCCAGATCAATGCCATAGGCTTGTTTTGTGATAGCATGGAACACTCTATTCTGGGGGTTGGTGGGTTTGGTGGGAAGGTGAGAAGCTGATCTGCTGGCAAGGAGTCGGTAGGGTCTTCATGCAGGTTCTGAACTCCAAGGTTTCTTTCTCTGCACTGTCTGAGTTCGCACTGGCATCTTGGGAGTCTTCTGCACTGGCACTCTGTGGATAGACCTCTGTATTTCTGGGGTTTTACCACACAGCTGTGGGACCCAATGACTTTGGTGGAATTGCGCAGGGCTGCTTCACTGATGATGTGAGTGGGAATGGTCTTTGTACAGGTTCTAAGCTACATGATTGCTCTGATTGAAATCTTCAGGTCTGACACAGGCACCTTGGAAATCTGCTGCAGGCACCTTGGAAATCTGCTGCACTGGCATTCTGCAGATTACCCACTGTTGCTCTGGGGTCCCTGGTCACTCTAGACTGGACCATGCTAAAGCATGACATGTAGTTGTGCCATCAGCAGGGAATGGGGGAAGGGTCTTGGTGCACGTTCTCTGGACCAATAATTCTGTCTCTGCACTCTCTAGTTGAGCACTGGCACCATAGGAGTCCTCCGCACTGGTGTTCTGTGGTCAGAATCCTGTTTATCGGGGTTCCCTCCATGGCTGTCATGCCAATTGACTTAGTGGGATGGTTGGGAGCAGCTCTGCTAGTGAGGGGTGTGTGAAGGGTCTTGGTTCCAGTTCCAAACTACAAGGATTCTCTGTTTATAATCACCGGGGTCACCACTTTGGGAGTCTGCTGCACTGGCATTCTGCAGTTTATCCACAGTTGCTTTGGAGACTCTGGCATCTCCAGACTGGGCCAGGCCACAGTTTATCAAGGGTGAAGGAAGGTCTTCATGCTTTTCTGTTCTGAAATATTATCCTTTTGATTTTTACACCTCCTGTTTTTCTCTGGGTATTTATTTTGCTATGTAAACAGTTGGAACTTGAACTCTATTTGGTTGGAGAGAGCTGTGGTGATTCACAACTGTTCTGTTGCCATCTGGGTCCTCCTTCCATAAAAATATTTTGATGTCACATTAGTTGGTGATACAAAATTCGTGATGAGGACACAGTGGATTTGTGAAGTTGTAATGGTTTTATGATGTCACAGAGATACGCCAAAACTCAATTATCATTAAATCAAAACGATTATATGAGTTCACAAAGGGAGTATGACTTGAAACACAAAATGTGATGATGTCCTAACAATTTTGTGATGTCCCAATGTGACACAATGGTCATCATGTCAGGAAATGTGATGGCACTGTGGTCATGATGTCACTGCTGATTTCTGATATCACATGCCATACCTGAAATATTATGAGCTTAAAAAGAGGCTATGAGCTCACAAAAGGCCTAAGATATCATGATTATAGCATGGCACAAATTTATGACAACAGGACCGGTTTATGATGTTACACTGTGGTAGTGATATCACCATGGCTATGTGAAGTCACAAATGGATTGTGATGTCACAATGGTTATGAGGACACAATGGGTTTCTGATATCAATACATATGCCACATTTGAAATAGAATGAAATCATACAATAGACATTGTCAATGAATCTATGATATCACAATGACTATGTGATGTCATAATGCTATAATTCCATTGCTGTTTTATGATGTCACAATGAGCTGATTGTGTCATCATAACAATATGATGTCACAGTTTACATGATGTCACAAAGTACTTGTGAGGTTACAGTGGCATGTGTGGGCTCAATTGTCATTATTTCACAATGAGGATAAGAATAGGGATTGTGATGTCACAAAGCCACAAAGGACATATGTTTTTTAAAAGATGCTGAAGTCATATATTTGAGTTAACATGTGATCATGATGTCACAACAGCAATCTGATGTCAGTTTGTGATCTTACACTGGTTTTGAGGTTACAAAGCTTTTGGGATATCACTATGAGTTATTATATCACAGTGACATCTTCAATTTCAAATGCTACTATTTTACAATGAGGATATGAGTTCACAGAGGGAGCATGAAGTCCCAAAGGCGTAAAATGTTATGAAGTCATACTATGTTTGTGAAAATATGAGACAATGATATCATAATGGCAATGTTAAATAACAATATCATGTGATAATAATGTTTTAATGTCACAACTATTTCATGATGCCATAATGGTGAAGAGGTCATAATAGGTTTGTGATGTAACAATAAATTGGTGGTGTCACTATGGAATGCTGAAACATAAAAATCATTAACTCAAAATTAGTATATGAGTTCACAGAAACTATGATGTCTACACAGATGTGTTGTAACAAATTTAATGAAGTCCTGTTTTGTGATGTTACAAACCTGTGATACAATATCATAATATGACACAATGGTCATGAAATCTGGCAATGGGATGTCATAGAGGTCATAATATCACAGTTCATTTATGTATCATATGTAATATGTGAGATATTAAGAGGTCCAGAACAGATTATGAGCTCACAAAAGACCTAAGATATCACAATGGCAGCATGCCACTAAAGTTATGAGGACAAGAGAGTGTAGTCATGTCACAGTGGGTTTGTGATATCACAATGGCAATGTGATATCACAAGGGGGTTATGATGTTACAATGGTTGTGTGATCAGAATAGGTTTCTGATATCAACCCATATACCCTATGGGAAATGGAATGAAAATACATAATATGCATTCATAATGTTTCTTTGACTTCATAATGACTCTGTGATGTTATAATGTTTTGATATTATTGTATTTTGAGGTGTTACAATGAGCTGATGCTGTCATAATGACAATAACATGCCATCATAAGTGTTTATGATGTTACAGAAATGTCTGATCTCAATTGCCATTAGTTCACAATGTACAGTTGGGTACACAAAGGGATTGTGATGTCATAAAGACCATGAACTCTTTTTAAAGGTGCTTAGAGGTCCTAATAAGTTTTGGATATCCCCATGTAATCATGAAGTCATAAAGGCAATGTGATATCAAATGGGTTTGTGATGTCACAATGGTAATAAGATCACAAAGGGTTAGTGATGTCACAACTATTTTGTAATATAACAACTATAACAACTACATGTTCACTTTCAATTGTACTAATTCACAATGAGGTTGTGAGTTCTCAGAAGAAGCTCTAGTACTCAAAGTATGTGAACATTCTAAATTATTGTGGGGTCATAATAAGTTTGTGAAAACAATGGAATTGAGATATCACAATGTCATTATGATTTCAAAATATCACATCATACTAAGGTACTTATGTTGCAATTACGTGGTGATAACATATTGATGATAAGGTCAAAATAAATTTCTGATGTCACATGCACGGGCTTGTCAGAATGGCATTACTGATATCAAAGGTCATTCACTCACAATAAGTATATGAATTCACACAGAGACTGAGCTATTTCCTTGGACATGTGTTGTCACAAATGCAAAAATTTCTAACAATGTGCTCATGTCACAAAGTGACACAGGTTCATGATGACAGACAATGGTCATGTTATCACAGTGTATTTCTGATATCGCACGTTATATCTGATATATTATAAAGTAAAAAAAAACAAATTATGAACTCACAAATAGACTTAGATATAACTATGGCAGCACATGAGAACAGGACAGATTTGTGATGTCACAGTGAGTTAGTGATATTGCAATGTCCATGTAATTTCACAGAGTGATTGTAAGGTCGCAATAATTATGATGTCACATGGGTTTCTGATGTCAACCCACATGCCAAATTTGATATAAAACGAAACCAATGCATAGGCATTTATAATGTGTGTATGATATCACAATGAGAATGTGAAAACGTAATGCTTTCATGTCATTGTACTTTGCTGGTGTCTCATGAATGGATGGTCTCACAAAGACAATTTGATGTCACAAGTGATGATGTCACAAAGTGTTTGTGATATTACAATGGCATGTCTGGTCTCAATTGTCTTAGGTCACAATGAAGACAATGGTACACAAAGAGACTGTGATGTCACCAAGGCCATGTGTATTTTCAAAGGTGCTAAAAGGTCTTAATAGGTTTGGGAAGTGACAATGTGATAGTGTTTTAACAGCAATGTTATGGCACAGAATCACATCATAATCTTGTTTTGATGCCACAATGGTGTTAGTGATGCCATAATGGAGATGAGGTCACAATAGTTTTGTGATGTCAAAATGGGTTTTAATGTAACAATGGCATTCTGCATCTCAATTTTCATTTACTCACAATGACTATATGAATTCACAAAAGGACTGTGATATCTCCAAAGGCATGTGGTTGTCACAAATGTGTTGACGTCCTAATACGTTTATGAAGTCAAAATGTGCCACAAAGGTCATGACATCTGGCAGTTTGAGGAATCAGTTGCCATGATGTCATTGCATTTCTATGTCATATCATACCTGAAGTATTATGAGGTCCAAAACTGATTATGAGGTCACAAAGTGCCGAAGATGTCATAATGGCTGCATGTCACAAAAGTTGTGATGACAGGTTTGTGATGTCTCAGTTTAGTGATATCAACATGGCAATGTGATGTCACAAAGGGATTGTGACTTCACAATAGTAATGAGATCAAAATGGGCTTCTGGCATCAACCCAAATGACACAATGGCATTTGACATCAATTCCCATGACATATTTGATAGAATGAAATCACAGAATAGGCATGCACAATGTGTCTGTGTAGTCACAATGTCAATGAGATGTCACAATCCTATGATGCAAATGTAGTTTTGTTATGTCACTTATGAGTGGATGGTGTCATAATGACAATGTGGTATCATACTGTTGATGATGTCAAAAAGTATTTATGATGTTATAAGACATGTCTGATCTTAATTGTCATGAGGTCACAATGAGGGTTGGGTAATCAGAGAGATTATAATGTCAGAAAGTCAATTTGTTTTTTGAAAGAAGCTGAAAGTTCATAAGAGTTTGGTGATGTCTCAATGTGATCATGATATCACAATGGCAATGTGATATCACAGTGGGTTTGTGATAACACAGTGGTAATGATGTCCCTTGGGGTTTGTGAAATCACAACAAGTTTGTAATATCACAATCACTTGTACAATTGCAGTGCCTCTAGTTCAAAATGAGGATAGGAGTTCAGAGAAGGAGTGTAAATCCCAAAGGCCATGACTTTTCTAAAATGTTGTAACGTATAATAGGTGTGTGAAAAACCAATGGGACAGTGATATTACAATTTCAATATGATGTCATGATATCTCCTCATGATAATATTTTGAATACATAGTTGGCTATGCCATACCGGTGATAAGGACATTATAGATCTGTGATATAACAATGGGCTGATGATGTCATAATGGAATTCCAGATCTCAATTCTCAATGACTCACAATGAGTATATGAGCTCAAAAGAGACTGTGATGTCTCCAAATGCAAGTGTTGTCACAAATATGATGCAATCCTAACAGGTTTTGATGTCACAATGTGACACAATAGTCATGAAGTCTAGCAGTGTGATGTCACAGGGATCTTGAAGTCAATGTATATTTCAGATATCATATGTCATACCTGAAATAGTTGAGGTCAAAAACATAATCATCTCACAAGGTGCATATCACAATGGCAGCATGTCTCACAATTTGTGAGGAGAGGACAGGTTGATGATGTCACAGTGGGTTAGTGATATCAAAATGTCAATGGGATGTCACAAAGGGATTGTTATGTCACAATGGTTATGCAGTCACCCAGGGTTTTGGCTAGAGACCTACAAGCCACATTTCAAATGGAATGAAATCATAGAATAGTCATTTATAATGGGTCCATATCCCAAAGACAAGGCAATGGCAATGCCATGATGACATTGAATTTTGGATATGTCACAATGAACTTATGGTGTTATATGTGAAAATGAGATGACACAGTGGAGATGATGTCACAAAGTGTTGATGATTTTTTTCCATTTACTTTTTATTGTGAAAATACCATACAGATGGGTTACAATTACACGAGCAAGGTAATGAATATATTCCTTATGCAGTATTGTTGCCTCCTCCTTTGTTTTCCCTTACCATCCCTTCCCATCTCCCAACCCCTAAGCCCCACCCTCACCCCTCACCCCTCACCCCCAGCCAAAATTGTAAAGTTCATTTTATGACATAACTACTTATACATCTCTTTGTGGAAATGGGTCCATCTGTATCCCTATTTAAACGGTTTGTTTTTGCCCTTCCCCTCCACAAATTATACCAACATCAAATACAATGAAAGCAGGTGTTATACCATGGGGAAGGGACATACAAAGCAACAAAAAAATCATCTTATAAATATGTTAGAAACTATTTGATGTTATAATTTGTGGAGGGGAAGGGGAAAAAAAAGTGGTTTCACCAGAGATACAGGTGTACCCTTGCAACAATGAGATGTAAAATTCGTTATGTCGAAAATCAAAATTTACAACTATGTGTCAGGAGGTAGGGGTTGGGAGGTGGGAGTGGAGAGGCGAGATGGGAAGGTATAGGAAGGGAAAACAAGGGAGGAAACAACATGCTTGACAAAGAAATGTGCTCATTACCTACCTCAGGCAATTGAAGTTTTTGTTTTGTTTTGTTTTGTTTTTTTGGGTCCGGTCGAGGGGGGTGAACTCTGGGCCTGAGTGCCGTCCCTCAGCTCTTCATCTCAAGGCTAGTGCTCTACCACTGGAGCCACAGCGCCACTTCCTGCTATTTTTCTTTTTGCTTAGTGGTGCTGAGGAATGGAACCCAGGGCCTCATGCATGCAAGGCAAGCGCTCTACCACTGAGCCAACTTCCCAGCCCTGTAATTGAAGTTTTAAAAAAAAGACCTGGGAGGAGAGGAAGATGAGGAACAGCCAGAGGAGAAGTACAGCAACTTGACACAGGGTCAGAGCAGGTTAGGTCTGTAGAGATTACAGAGAACTGAAGCAATTAAGGAAGTTGTGGAAAGGAAAAAGGGAAAGACCTGGGAAGGACAAATCTGTAGAGAAGGAGGGAGGAAGGTTAAAGAAAAAAGTTTGTAGCTTTAGATAACATAATTTGGGGGGTCAGTTGTGCAGAACAATTAACAAAGGGAGAGCCTGTCCATTGGAGGTCTGAGGTTTGGTGGTCCAGGCTTGTCTTGGCTTTGGGTATCCAGCCCAGGACAAGGTAGTTTCAAGCCCCTTTCTAGTGTAGATAATTTTGTTCATCTTAAATGTGCCTTGATGGATTGTCCCATGCTTTAGAGGTAATGATTTTTGGATCCCCCTGCAAGATGATCTATCTGAATGTCATTGGGACTTGGCAACGGGAAAACTTCCTTACAGGTGAGTGTCTTAACTCTCAGGGTTCACAGCCTCCTTCATATCCTTGTTTTCTGAGGACAAGTGTGGACATGAATCATGTAGGATTCTTGGGGTGTGTCCAGGGCAAGCTTACCAGTTGTTTTGGGGAATCCTCCTGGAGGTCATCTGGGGTTTCCTTGGTTCGCCATCTTGGACCTCCTTGGCAGGTCATATGGTACTTCCTTGAGAAGCCACCTGCTCTGAGGGTGACCTAGATTTTTTAAGGCCTCCAGGACGGACTTGACAGGTCATCTAAGAACACCTCTGGATGTCATTTGGGACATTTTCTGGAGTTCATATGGGGCCTCCTCATGTGGCCTTTTCCAAAGATCGTCTGGGGCTTCCTCCATAGGTCATCGGGGACCTCTTCAAGGGGTCATCTTAGGTCTCCTCAAAAGGCCATTGGGGACCTCCTTCAGAGGTCATCTTGGGCCTCCTCAGTAGGTCATCTGAAAACTCCTCCAAAGGTCATCTGCAATCTCAAATGACCAACCTTGAGAGATTTGGGAGATGTGGGTTAAGTGTCTGTGGCAATTCATCCCTGTATGTTTACTATCTATGTGTGTTTTCTATGTCCTATCAACACCTCTGTTTACTCTTTATACTAGGATGGGAGAAAAATATCCTCAAGTTCTAGTAACTAAAAACTCTTCTTTGTGGTACAGGATCCCCCAGATGAAGACTCACTGCTGTATTATCTTACCTATTCTATGCCATCAGCACCTCTGAAGTTAAGTCCTCCTCACAGCAGAAATCCTCTCTTGTATCAGCCTTAGGTGCTACATGGTGGTACAGTCCCCTTATTAACCTTGAGAGAGGCACATGGGGGAGATGGTGGGTAGGCCCCCTTTCTAATGTGTGTTCCCTTAATAAGTTGTGACCTATATAACTAGAAACAGCAAAATCTGTCCTTTTCTGAAAAAACCAAGGGACTCATCTCTTCAGTAGAGATAGTATTTTTCACACATCAGCCCATCTGTAATGATTGTCAGCAAATATTTTTTTGTTTTATTTTTGTTGGTGATGGGGCATGTACTCTGGATTTGGGCACTATCTCTACACTCATCACCTCATAGCTAGTGCTCTACTGCTTGAGCTACAATGCTACTTCTGGTTTTCTAGTGGTTTATTGGAGATGAGTCTCAGGGAAATTCCTGCCGGCACTGGCTTTGAACTGTGATCCTCAGATCTCAGCCTCCTGAGTAGCTAGGTTTACAGTGTGAGCCATCATCTCCCGGCCATTGTCAGTAACTTTTACAGCTGTTTTTCAAGAGGAAAGGGAACAAATCTGGCACAATGCCTTTAAGGTGGTCCTTAAACCATCTGGTTGCTCCAATGATTACCCAGTACTTTGCCAGTCTTGCCCAAGCTGGGATGACAAAACAATTGAGATAAAAGGCATGTACCAATTAACACCACACTTTGTTAGCAAGGATAGAGTGATCTAGTCCTAGAGGTTCCCTCTTGCCATTTGCAAATGAATTCTACTCTCATTACCGAGAGTTTCTTGATCCATGTCCTGCTGCTGCTTCCAAAATTCAAACACCCGCTGGGTAACCACTACCAACTCAACAGCTTTCCCTGCAAATCTTTTGTTTTGAAATGTTCTTCTAATTCTGGGGCTAACTGGGTAACAAAGGCCATAATTAAGACTCCTCCAATTTCCTGGGCCTCAGGATCTACAGACATATTCCTCCCACAGTCCTCTACCAGCTGTTCCAGAAAAGCATTAGGGAACTCACTTGGGAGCTGTACAGTCTCACTCAACTTAGATTAATGAATTGGCTTCTTAGTCACTGCCTATATCCTGATAACAGTATCTGGTACTAATTGGTAAGTACTTCCTTACCTTAATTGCTGTTATAGTCCCAGCTTCGGTTAGTCAAGGGAAAGATTTATGCCAAGTGGACTAGGTCATCAGTGGGGGAATCATCAGATCCAAGGACTGCCTTCAAGGCAAAGTGCCAGATTATTTCCCTTTCCCTTTTACAGGTAAAAAGCACCTGTAAAATTTGCTGACAATCATCCCAGGTGGGCTGGCATATGAAAAATACTATCTCTAATAAGAAGATGATCATTGGGATTTTTTAGTAAAGGACACATTTTGTTGTTTCCAGTTATACAGCTCACTATTTGTAAAGGGAACATTCTTAGAAAAGGGGCCTGGCCACCATCTCCACCATGAACCCCTCTCAAGGATAATAAGGGGAATGTAACACATTGTAGCACCTCAGGATGGTTCAAGGAACCACTCTTGGTTTGAGAGGTTCTTAACATTGGAGGTGCTGATGGATTGATCAGAACTAGAGGGAGAATACACCTGTTGGTCTTACTCTGGGACATCCTGTAATACAGGGGGAGAAGATTTTTCAGTAAGAGAAATGTAGGATATTGTTCTCCAATCCTGGAAAAAAGGAATAAACAAGGGTGTATATATAGGACAAAGAACTATCAGCGAACACACAGAAAAAAAGCCACAAAATCCGTGTGTCCCAAATATCTCAAAGATGACCTCTGGAGTTCCCAGATAACCTCTGGAGGAAGAATGAGATGGCCTCGCAATGAGGCCTCTGGTGACCTCTCAATGAGGTCCCAGATGGCTTTTCAAAGAAGCCCCAAAGGACCACATGAAGAGTCCCAGATGGCCTCTCGAGGAAGGCCCAGAATACCTCTGGAGGTGGTCCCAGATGGCAATTCAAGGACAGCCCAAAGACCTCAGGAGTATGTCCCAGATAGCTTCTCAAGAAACACCAGATAACCTCCGGAGTAGTTATCAGATGGCTGATGGAGGAACGCCAGATGACCTCTGTAGGAGGACCCAGATGACCCAGAGATCCCTGGCGACCTCTTAAGCGATGACCTCCAGTGTAGGTCTCACACAGCTTCCAAAGAAGGTCCCAAATAACCTCTGAAGAAGGTCCCAGGTGACCTCTTATGGAGAATCAGGTGGCCTCGAATGGAAGACCCAGATGACTTTCACAGTAGGTCTCAAATGTCTTCTATAAGAGGCCGAAGATGACCTCCAGACAAGGTCCCAGATGGCCTCCTGAGGAGTCCACAGATGAGCCCTGAAAGAGGCCCCAGATGACCTCCAGAGTAAATCGAAAAGACTTGAGGAAGTCTCAAATGGTTTCTTTTGGAAGCTCCACATGACCTCCAGAGCTCCAAGATGGCTTCTCAAAACATCCCCACATGATCTCAGAAAGAGATCCCACATGGCTTCCAAAGAAGGTCCCAAATACAAGCTGTCAAGCTCATCTAGGCTCACGCAATGAAGTTCCTCTATTACTCTTTTCCAAATGAGTCCTCAGGAAACAATCACTTGAGGGAGACTCTCAACCCTGAGGGCTGAAACACTCACCTATGAGGGGGTTTTCCAGGGCTCCAAGTCCCAATGCTATGCAGATGGATTACTTCACTGGGACATCCAAAAATTATGACCTGTAAAGCTTAAGACAATCTATTATGGCATATTTAAAATAAAAATATTTACACTAGAATGAGGCCTGTGACTACCTTGTCTTGGGCTGGATACCCAGAGCCAAGTGCTGCCTGGACCAGTATGGTATCACCAACTAATTGTGACATCAAAACATTGTTATGACATGATATTGTGACATCACATAGCCATTGTGATATCACTGTCTCATTGTGTTTTCACAAACCTATTATGACCTTATAACATTTTTAAAAATTCATGGGCTTAGGAAGTTCAATCTCCTTGGCGAACTTGTAACCTCATTCTGAAGTGGTGACAACTGGAATTGGACATGTTATTGTGATATTACAAACTCTGTGACATATCAAACACATCATGGCACCATCACCACTGTAACATACCAATCCATTTGTAACATTACATTGCCATTCTGACATGACCACATTGTGACATCCCAATTCTTCTGTGACACCTTAGCAACTTTGAAAATACACATGGCCTTTGTAACATAACCGTACCTTATTGTGAATGAAGGAAAATTTGGATTAGATATGCCATTTTATCATAAACCCTTTGTGATATCCTCTCCTCTGTGACATCTCATTATCCTTATGAAATCATCAGTGCATGTGACATCACAAAAGGACAATGACATCATAGCATTATGACATCACATTGGCTTTGTGCTATCAGAGACACATTGTGAATACCTATTCTATTTAAAATGTGGCATTCCAGTTGATACCAGAAACCCATTATGACCTCAAAACTATTGTGACACCAAAATCCCTTGTGACATAACATTGTTATTGTGATATCATAATTGTTATATAATAATCCTGTCCTGTCTTCTTAGCTTTTGTGGTATGTTGCCATTGTGATATCTTAGGTGTTTTGTGAGCTCATAATCTGTTTGTGAACAAATAATATTTCAGGTATGACATGTGATGTCAGAAATCCGCTGTGACATCATGACTATTATGACACCACACTGCCATCTGTCATGATCATTATACATTGCTACATCACAAACTTGTTAGGACATCATAATATTTGGGACAATTTATCCTTTTGGAAATGTCACAGTCTCTTTATGAACTCATATACTGATTGTGAATTAAAGACAATAGAGGTCTAGATTGCTATTTTACATCATGAACCCATTGTCACATCACAAATATATTGTGATGTAATTAATACTAAGACCTCACAATATAACTAAAACATAAAACATTATGATATGATTCTGTAACATCACTTTGCTATTGTGATATTACAGTCCCTCCCTGTTTTCAAAAACAATATGACTTCATAACTTTTTAGAAAATTCATGGTGTTTGCGACTTCAAGCTCCTTCTTTGAACTTGTACTCTCATTATGAACTATTAGAAATTGAAATGGGACATGTTATGATATTACAAACATTTTGTGACAGCACAAACTCATTGTGACCCCATCACCACTGTGCCATCACATTCCCATTGTGACTACATGATTATATTGTGATCTCCCAATCCTATTATGACCTTTTCAGTACTTTAAAAAAAATGGCCTTTCTGACATCACATTCCCTTTTTGTACCTGTATCCTCATTAAATACTGGCAATTCAGATCAGACATGCCATTCATTGTAACATCACAGACTTTTTTGCTATCAACACTGTGACATCACATTATTGCTATGACAAAATCAGCTCAGTATCACACCACAAAAAATGACATTACATTATTATGACATTACATAATTCACGTGACAGCATAGACATTGGAAATACCTATTCTGTGATTTCATTTTTTTTTTTAATATGGCCTGTGTGCAGATACCAGAAATCAATTGTGAACTCATGAATTTTATGCTATCATAGTCCCTATTGATACCAATATCCACATTGTGAACAATTGACCATTGATATCACAGATGATATTGCAACATCACCAACCTTTTGTGACATCATCCCGCAGTGTGACATCACATTGGAAATGTGACCCCATCAGCTCTTTGTGACATCACAAAATAGCAATGATATCATAGCATTATGATGTCACATTGAGATTGTGATGTCATATGCTCATTATGAATGGATATTCTATGATTTCATGCTATTTCAAATGTGGCATGTGGTTAATATCAGATCCCGTTTGAAACCTCATAAATATTTTGACATCATAATTCCTTTGGAATATCACAATGCTATTGTAATGTCACTAACTCACGCTGACATCATAAGCCTTTCCTGTCCTCATAACTTTTGGACATACTGTAATTAACATATGATAGTCCCTTTGTGAATTCATAACCTGTTCCAACATGTCAGGTATGATATCAGAAATCCACTGTGACATCATGATAATGACAATGGTACAGTGATATAACAATGCCAAAGTATCACAAAATTATATCCTATTAATGTTTGTTGTCAAAAATTAATTGGTAATGCCATAATGTTGAGGAGATCACAAAAGTTTGTGTGGCCACAAAGGGCTCGTGATGTCACAAAGGCATGTAGTATTGTCGTATCTCAATTTTCATTACCAAAGAG
>NW_024872351.1:0-39189 GCF_019054845.1 Dipodomys spectabilis | reverse complement strand
AAATGAACACACAAATTACCAGCTTCTCTGGGACAAAGAAAAGGCAGTACTCAGAGGCAAGTTTATAGCTCTGAGCTCCTAAATCAACAAATTGGAGAGATCTGAAACCAAAAATTTAGTGACACATCTAAACCTCGATGAAAAAGAGCAGCAAGATAGACGACAATCCAGTAGACAGAAAGGAATAATTAAAATTAAATCAAAATTAAATGAATTAGAAACCAAAAGAACTATAGAAAGAATCAACGAAACAAAGAGTTGGTTCTTCGAAAAACTTAACAAAATTGACAGACCCTTATCAGAAAAAGAAGAGAACACACCCAAATTAATAAACTCAGAGATGAGAATGGAAACATCACCACGGAAACAACCAAGATTCAGAACATTATAAGGGAATATTTCTCAAAACTTTATGCTAACAAGTTTGAGAACTTGACAGATATGGACCTTTTCCTAGAAAATATTGACATGCCAAAACTAAACCAAGATGAGTTAAACTATATTAACAGGCCCTTATCAAGCATTGAAATAGAAACAGCAATAAGAGACCTCCCGGCCAAGAAAAGTCCAGGACCAGATGGTTTTACAGTGGAATTCTACAAGGCCTTCAAAGCAGAGCTCACACCAATACTCCTCCAACACTTCAATGAAATTGAAAGAGAAAGTTCACTACCAAACACATTCTATGAAGCCATCATAACCCTCATCCCAAAACCAGGCAGGGACTCATCAAAGAAAGGGAACTATAGACCCATTTCTTTGATGAACATTGATGCAAAACTTCTCAACAAAATTTTGGCCAACCGACTTCGACAAATCATCCAAAAAATCATACACCAGGATCAAACAGAATTCATTTCAGGGATGCAAAGCTGGTTCAATATACGCAAATCAATTAATATTATTCATCACATCAACAGGAGCAAGAGGAAGAACCACATGGTTATCTCAATAGATCCAGAAAAAGCATTGGACAAGATCCAACACCCCTTTATGATGAAGGTTTTGGAAAAATTAGGAATCCATGGAACATTCCTTAATACAATAACGGCTGTATATGACAAACCTACAGCCAGCATTATACTTAATGGTGAAAAACTAAAGCCATTCCCTCTTTTTTTTTTTTTTTTTTTTTTTTAATTTAATTTAATTTTATTTGTGAACATACTGTACAGAGGAGTTACAGTTACATGGGCAGGATAATGTGTACATTTCTTACCAAGCATTGCAGCCTCCTCCTTTGTTTATCCTTCACATCCCTTCCCAGCCTCGCCCCTCCCCCCCTAATCCCAATCCTTCTCCTTCCTCCCTCCCCCCAGCCCCCCCCCCACCAACATTGTAAAGTTCGTTTTGGACATGACAACTTGTACTTCTCATTGTTTCAACAGGTCCACCTGTATCCTTAAACAACTGGTTTTTCCCCATCTCCTCCACAAGTTATACTGACATCAAATATAGTGAAAGCAAGGGTTATACTGTGGGGGAGGGACATACAAAGCAACAAAGAGATAATCTTATAAATGTGTTAGAAACACATGCATGAAAGAAAAAAACATTAAAATACACATCTAAGGGTTCATTTTCCTGACATCACATTATCTGACCTTTTCCGCTTGACTCATACATATACTAGATATTACAAATAAGGGAAACCATGGGACCTACGTTTCTTTGGGCCTGGCTTACTTCACTTAATATAATTTTTTCCAAGTTTTTCCATTTCCTAACAAATGGGGCAATGTCATTCTTTCTGATGGAGGCATAGAATTCCATTGTGTATATATACCACATTTTCTTGATCCATTCATCTACTGAGGGGCATCTGGGTTGGTTCCATATCTTAGCTATGGTAAATAATGCTGCAATAAACATAGTTGTGCTGGTAGCTTTAGTGTGGTCTTGTTTGTAAACATTAGGGTAAATGCCCAAAAGTGGGATTGCTGGGTCATAGGGGAGCTCTATGTGGAGTCTTTTGAGGAACCTCCATACTGCTTTCCAAAGTGGTTGAACAAGTTTACATTCCCACCAACAATGAATTAAGGTTCCTTTCTGTCCACATCCCCTCCAGCATCTGTTATTGTTAGAGTTCTTGATTTTTGCCGTTCTCACTGGAGTGAGGTGATATCTCAATGTTGTTTTGATTTGCATTTCTTTTATGGCTAGGGATGTTGAACATTTCTTCATGTGTCTATTGGCCATCCTTCTTTCTTCTTCAGAGAAGTTTCTCTTTAAGTCTTTCGCCCACTTATTTATTGGGCAGTTGTTTCTTTGAGGATTTGTTGTTGGGGGGTTTAATTTTTTGAGTTCCAAGTATATTTTAGATATGAGACCCTTGTCCGTTGTATGGCTAGTAAAGATCTTCTCCCAATCCGTGGGCTTTCTATTGATCTTGCTAGCTATGTCATTTGCCCTGCAGAAGCTCTGCAACTTTATGCAATCCCATTTGTCCAACCTTTCTTTGATTTGTTGTGTTTCCAGGTCTCTATTCAGAAAATTTCGGCCTGAGCCAAGGAGACCTAGGGTTTCTCCTATTCCATCCTGTAATGTTTTCAGAGTGTCTGCTTTGAGTTCAAGGTCTTTGATCCATTTGGAGTTGATTCTGGTGCAGGGTGATATATAAGGATCTAGCTTAAGTTTTCTACATGTAGTTAACCAATTTTGCCAGCACCATTTACTGAAGAGGTTGTCTTTCTTCCATTCTATTGTTTTAGCTCCCTTATCGAAGATTAGATGGCTATAGGTCTGTGGGTTCATTTCTGGGTTTTCAATTCTATTCCATTGGTCCTGAGGTCTGTTCTTATGCCAATACCAAGCTGTTTTGATTACTATGGCTTTATAGTAGAGTTTGAAGTTTGGTATTGATATTCCTCCAGCAGTGTTCTTTCCATTCAGGAGCGTTTTTGCTATTCGGGGTCTTTTATTGTTCCATATGAATTTTTGGATTGCCTCTTCTATTTCCTTGAAGAATGAGGGTGGAATTTTGATAGGTATTGCGTTGAATTTGTAGATAGCCTTGGGAAGTATTGCCATTTTCACGATGTTAATCTTTCCAATCCAGGAGCATGGGAGGTTTTGCCATTTTTTAAGTTCTGTGTTGATTTCCTTTTTCAAGATTTTAAAGTTTTCATCATAGAGGTCCTTCACTTCTTTAGTTAAGTTAATTCCTAGGTATTTTATTTTTTGTGGGGCTATTACAAATGGAGTTGCTTTCCTAATTTCAGCCACACTTTTCTCATTGTTGGCATACAGAAAAGCCATTGATTTTTGGGGGTTAATTTTATAACCTGCTACTTTGCCGAAGTTTTGAATCAGCTTGAGTAATTTGGGAGTGGAGTTTATGGGATTCTTTAAATACAAGATCATGTCATCTGCAAAGAGGGAGAGTTTTATTTCTTCTTTCCCTATTTGGATCCCCTTTATGTCTGCATCTTGTCTTATTGCTGTAGCTAGGCATTCTAATACTAGATTGAAGAGAAGTGGAGAGAGTGGGCATCCTTGTCTTGTTCCTGAGTTAAGAGGAAATGGCTTTAGTTTTTCACCATTGAGTATAATGCTGGCTGTAGGTTTGTCATATACAGCCTTTATCGTATTGAGGAATGTTCCATGGATTCCTAATTTTTCCAAAACCTTCATCATAAAGGGGTGTTGGATCTTGTCGAATGCTTTTTGGTTTCCCTTTAATAGGTGATTAACCTTTTCTCCTTGTCAGCTTTAAGGATCTTTTCCTTGGTCTGAGTTGATTCTGTGTGGATTATAATGTGAGGGTGGGATGTCCTATTCTGGTATGGTCTATTTGGTGTTCTAAAAGCTTCTTGTATCTGAATAGGCCTATCTTTTTGTATGTTTGGGAAGTTCTCTGCTAGGATCCTGTTAAACAAATTTCCTAGACCATTAACTTCTGTTTCTAGGTGCTCCTCTACACCCATTATCCTTAGATTAGGCCTTCTGATGGTGTCTTCTAGGTGTTGAATAGATCTATCATACTTCTTGGACTTGTCTTGGATGGTTGTATGTTCTTTCTCTATAATATCTAGGCTGTCTTCAATCCCTGAGATTCGATCTTCTGCATGGTCTAACCTGCTGTCAAGACTCTCTACTTTGTTTTTTATCTCTTTTCCTTCTAGTTGGTCAGCTTTGATGGCTTCAAGTTCTTTGTTGAAGCTCTGTTTTAGGTCTTGTATGAATTTCTTTACTTCCTTAATTTGGTGTTCAGTGTTTGTTCTCAAATCACTTAGTTGATTGGTTATAATTTCTTTGGACTCCCATTCCTTCTGTTGGGTTCCATTCAGCATTCCCTTTGTGGTCTCCCTGACTTCCTTCAGCTCTTTGTTAATGGATTCCATGAATGCCTTTACTGATCTTTGTGTGTTCTCTACCTGGTCTCTCAATTCCTGAATTACTCTTTGATTATCTTCCTCCCGTTTGTGGGATTCCTGCAGTTCTCTTTCCTCCCGTTCCTGGGATTCCTGCAGTTCTCTTTGAGTGTTCTCAGCCTGCTCACGCCATTCCTCCCTTTCTCTTTGAGTATTCTCAAGTTGTTCACGCAAATCCTGTATCATTTTTTGAGTAGCTTCCTCACGCTTATGATATTCCTGCATAAACTTTTGGGATGCCTCCTCTCTCTCCCTATCACGCTCATACAGAGTCCTTTGTAAGTTGTCAAACTTCTCATTTATCATATTTGCCACCAGTGTTTGTAGAGCTATTTGGGAACTCTCCTCTGGATTGTTCATTATCTGATCTGACCCCTGATTATCAAGATTGGGAATTGAGATACCTGGATTTGCCATTTTTCTTGTGTTTTTTCGGCTTACTCTGCCCATTTGAGATGAAAATAGCACCAGTTTTGTGCTAGAACACTATCTTAAGGCAACCATCAACCAACGTTTGCATTTATACAGTCAATAGTCTACAGATACAATCTAGTTCAACAGATACATCTATTCAACATCAAACAACTATATGTTAATGGGCTTCGAACCGCAGAGAAGAATTTGGGAAACCAGAAATTTTTAGGGTTAGGGAGAGATGTGGGTAAAAATTAGGAATAGATTGGTGTGGGGAGGCACAGGGAGAGTTAACTATGTCCTAATCTCACTGCAGGAAATAGGTTGGGTAGGATGCAAGTAGAGAGGGAGAGAAAAAGAAGAAAGGTAAAGGGAAATGAAAAGAGACCAGAAAAAAAATTAGAAACGTAAAAATTAATATAGTTATGGAGATTGAAAGACCATCTATTTAGAGAGGAATGTGAATATAATGAGAAAACAGGAGGGAGATAGAGGAGATGTGAAAAACTTAAAAAATGCTTAAAATATTATATAGGTATAAAGAGGTAGTACTGCTATTAAGGAATTTAAGTCTCAGAGGTTTTGGATTGAGTAATAAATTTGTGGATTAAGTGTGTACACAATGGGGGATAGGGTCTACTAGTTAACTATGGGTTTATCAGGATGTGCAGGACAAGAGTTAAGGCACATACAGAAGAACAAAAGAAAGGAAAAGGTGAAAAGGATAAGAAAGGGAGAAAAAAAAAGATCAGAAGTTCAGTAGAGCTAGACAAAAAACAAAAAGATAATTAAGAAAGAAAGAAATAAAAAGAGAGAAGACAAGAAAAGAAAGGAAAACGTACATTCGCGTATTCCTAAAATAAAAATTATAAGAGGAAAAAAAAGTTACTGGAAAACAATTATTTTTTCAAAAAAGGCAAAAATTAAAGATTAATAAAAGTTTTAGAAAAGGAAAAAAAAATTTTATATATATAAGGTACCAAAAAAAAAAAAAAAGAAAAGAAAAAAGAAAAGAAGAAAAAAAAAGTTCTTTGATTTTTTTTTTTGATTTTTTTTTTTTGGGAGGGGTGGGAAGAATCCTGTATCTCCCTTTTGTCTGTTACCAGCCTCTTGTTGGAGTCTCTGGTCAGCTTGAGGTCCTGTGGCTTGATTGGTTTCTTAAGTCAGTTTGTTCGAACAGGCAGAAAAATGCTCTGCTTTACCCAAGATTTTGAGATCCCCCTCCCAGGTTAGTTTAATGGGAGGGTGATCTGCTTTGAGAATCACAAAAGAGGGGTGATGAGGCTAGGTTCTGGTAGAGTCGAGGCCTTTCAACAAACAGTAGCTTTTCCCTGGGGCTATTTTGTGAAAAATTCACAGAGCCCACCCTGGAGCCATTCTCAGGGTTTCTGTTTTTCAATTGATTGTGGAGGCTGCTAGAGGGAGGGGCAGCCTCTGGCTCTGGTTACCCAGTGAGGAAAGCCACTCCAATGGCTGGTGCCTGAGCTGGGTGACTTTTCCCTGGATGGAGCTGAGTCTGGCAGGTCACTTCGCCGTTAAGTTCTTGTGACCTGTTAAATGACTCGTTTTATTCCAAGGCCTGAGTTGGAGCTAGCAGCTCCTCTGAGCTTTGTCGGTATCCAAGATGGAGATCACCGGTGCTGGGGGGGGAGGGGTGGCCTTCCCTCCTCTGCTCCCTGAGAAGGAGTGAGGAAGTGGGGCTACTCACGCCGAGTCTTGGATCCTGGGTCGTCTCTGGTCTGCAAAGTGCAGGATGAAGTTGTCCGCTCCTTGTCGGTTCTTGCTGGTGTTGAGTAGAATCCTCTCGCCCCCTGCGTCTGGCTCCTTCGTCCCGGACTCTCTGTGTGAGCGCTCAGGTATGGCCAAGCCATTTCCTCTTAACTCAGGAACAAGACAAGGATGTACACTCTCTCCACTTCTCATCAATCTAGTATTAGAATGTCTAGCTACAGCAATAAGACAAGATGCAGACATTAAAGGGATCCAAATAGAGAAAGAAGAAATAAAACTCTCCCTCTTTGCAGACGACATGATCTTGTATTTAAAGAACCCCATAGACACCACTCCCAAATTCCTCAAGCTGATTCAAAATTTTGGCAAAGTAGCAGGATATAAAATTAACCCCCCAAAATCAATGGCTTTCCTGTAGGCCAACAATGAGAAAAGTGTGGCTGAAATTTGGAAAGCAACTCCATTTGTAATAGCCCCACAAAAAATAAAATACCTAGGAATTAACCAAAGAAGTGAAGGACTTTTATGATGAAAACTTTAAAATCTTGAAAAAGGAAATCAACACAGAACTTAAAAAATGGGAAAACCTCCTATGCTCCTGGATTGGAAAGATTAACATCGTGAAAATGGCAAAACTTCCCAAGGCTATCTACAAATTCAACGCAATACCTATCAAAATTCCAACTTCAGTCTTCAAGGAAATAGAAGAGGCAATCCAAAAATTCATATGGAACAATAAAAGACCCCGAATAACAAAAACGCTCCTCAACGGAAAGAACACTGCTGGAGGAATATCAATACCAAATTTCAAACTCTACTATAAAGCCATAGTAATCAAAACAGCTTGGTATTGGCATAAGAACAGACCTCAGGACCAATGGAATAGAATTGAAAACCCACAAATGAACCTACAGACCTATAGCCATCTAATTTTCGCTAAGGGAGTTAAAACAATAGAATGGAACAAAGACAGCCTCTTCAGTAAATGGTGCTGGCAAAATTGGTTAACTACTTGTAGAAAACTAAAGCTAGATCCTTACATATCACCCTGCACCAGAATCAACTCCAAATGGATCAAAGACTTCGAAGTCATAGCAGACACACTGAAAACACTACAGGATGGAATAGGAGAAACACTAAGTCTCCTTGGCTTAGGCCGAAATTTTCTGAATAGAGACCCGGAAACACAACAAATCAAAGAAAGGTTCGACAAGTGGGATTGCATAAAGTTGCAGAGTTTCTGCATGGCAAAGGTAATAGCTAGCAAGATCAACAGAAAGCCCACGGATTGGGAGAAGATCTTCACTAGGGATACAACAGACAAGGGTCTCATATCTAAAATATACTTGGAACTCAAAAAATTAAATCCCCCAAAAACAAATCCTCAAAGGAACAACTGCCCAATAAATAAGTGGGCAAAAGACTTGAGAAACTTCTCTGAAGAAGAAAGAAGGATGGCCAATAGACACATGAAGAAATGCTCAACATCCCTAGCCATAAAAGAAACGCAAATCAAAACAACATTGAGATACCACCTCACTCAGGTTAGAATGGCAAAAATCAAGAACTCTAACAACCACAGATGCTGGAGGGGATGTGTACAGAAGGGAACCTTACTGCATTGTTGGTGGGAATGTAAACTTGTTCAACCAATTTGGAAAGCAGTATGGAGGTTCCTCATAAGACTTCACATAGTGCTCCCCTATGACCCAGCAATCCCACTCTTGGGCATTACCCAAATGTTTACAAACAAGACCACACTAAAGCTACCAGCACAACTATGTTTATTGCACTCTTATTTACCGTAGCTAAGATATGGAACCAACCCAGATGCCCCTCAGCAGATGAATGTATCAAGAAAATGTGGTATATATATACACAACGGAATTCTATGCCTCCATCAGAAAGATTGACATTTCCCCATTTGTTAGGAAATGGAAAAACTTGGAAAAAATTGTATTAAGTGAAGTAAGCCAGGCCCAAAGAAACATAGGTCCCATGGTTTCCCTTATTTGCAATATCTAGTATATGTGTGAGTAAAGCGGAAAAGGTCAGATAATGTGATGTTAAGAGAATGAACCCTTAGATATATATTTTAATGTTTTTTTCTTTCATGCATTTGTTTCTAATGCATTTATAAGATTACTTCTTTGTTGCTTTGTATGTCCATCCCCCACAGTATAACCCCTGCTTTCACTATATTTGATGTCAGTATAACTTGTGTAGGAGATGGGGAAAAACAAGTCGTTTAAGGATACAGGTGGACCTGTTGCAACAATGAGAAGTACAAGTTATCATGTCCAAAATGAGCTTTACAACGTCGGTGTGGGGGGGTGCGGGGGGGTGCGGGGGCAGGGGAAGGATTGCGATTGGGATTGGGATTGGGATTGGGAGGGGGGAGGCTGGGAAGGAATGTGAAGGGTAAACAAAGGAGGAGGCTGCAATGCTTGGGAAGAAATGTATGCATTATCCTGCCCATGTAATTGTAACCCCTCTGTACAGTATGTTTACAAATAAAATAAAATTAAATTAAAAAAAAAACTCTACATAATAAGTTGAACTGAATGACAGAAGGGTAGATTCTTACATTCCGTTTCTTTATACATGTATCTTCCATGGAGGAGGATGTTGTTCGGTTATAAATACCATTTTCATGGAGAAAATTCCACTTGTTAAACTTTTAGTACTATTTGCAAATTTCTGAATTTTTTTTTTTTAACAAAACAGGGCTCATTCTTTTTCCTGGATAATTGATATTCGATTCTCTAAACACTGATTCTTTTGTTAAGAATATGGGACTGTTGGAAGCGAGCAAGGGAAGGGGCAATATAGTCTAAAAGTAAATGTACTCTTTAACTGACTATTGGAACTGTAACCCCTCTGTACATCGTCTTTATAATAACAATAAAAAGTTTAAAAAATTTAAAAAAAATTAGGAAAGTACATTACATAGGGGTTACTATTACATAGGTAAGGTAATAAGTACATTTCTTATCAAACATTTTTACCTACTCCTTTGTTTCCCCTTCCCAACACTTCCCATCTCCCCCTCATCCCCGCAGCCAAAGTTGTACATTGTATTTTTGAAATAAAATCTTGTACATCTCATTGTTGCAATGGGTCCACCTGTATCCCTATTTAAACAATCTCTTTTTTCCCTCACCTCCACAAATTATACCAACATCAAATACAGTGAAAGCAGGGGTTATACTGTGGGGGAGAGGCATTAATGGTTATGTAGAAAAACGAACTTTACAACTTTGGCGGGGGTGGGGGGTAAAGATCGGATTGGGGGAGGTAGGGGGACTATGGGAATGGATGGGAAGGGGGAAAAAAGAGGAGGCAACAATGCTTGATAAAAAATGTCCCGTTATCTTGCCCATGTAATTGTAACTCCTCTGTATGGTATTCTCACAATTAAAAAAAGAAAGAAAATAATAACAAAAAAAAAAGAAATGTACTCATTACCTTGTTCATGTAACTGTAACCCTTCTGTACAGTATTTTTACAATAAAAAACTTAATTTTAAAAAAAGAAAAAAAGACATTCGCTCACTTATTTATTGGGCAGTTGTTTCTTTGAAGGTTTGTTGTTGGGGGATTCAATTTTTTGAATCTCCGATATATTTTAGATATGAGACCCTTCTCCATTGTATGGCTAGTGAAGTATTTCTCCCAATCCGTGAGCTTTCAGTTGATCTTGCTAGCTATGTCCTTTGCCAATGCAGAAGTTCTGCAATTTCATGCAATCCCATTTATCCAACATTTATTTGAATTGTTGTGTTTCTGGGTGTCTGTTAAGAAAATTTCAGCTTGTGCCAAGGAGACCTAGGGTAGCCCGTATTCTGTTCTGTAATGTTTTCAGAATTTCTGCTTTGACCCCGAGGTCTTTGATCCATTTGTAGTTGATTCTGCTGCAGGGTGATATATAAGGATCAATTTTTTCAGCACGATTTACTGAAGAGACTGTCTTTCTTCCATTCTAGTTTTTAGCTCCCTTATCGAGGATTAAGTGGCTATAGGTCTGTGAGTTCATTTCTGAGTTTTCATTTCTCTTCCATTGGTCCTGAGGTCTGTTCTTGTGTCAGTACCAAGTTGTTTTGATAACTATAGCTTTGTAGTAGTGTTTGGAATTTGTATTGATATTCCTCCAGCAGTGATCTTTCTGTTGAGGATCGTTTTAGCTATTTGGGGTCTTTTATTGTTCCATATGAATTTTTGGTTTGCCTTTTCTATTTCGTTGAAGAATGAGGTTGGAATATTGATAGGTATGGCATTGTATTTGTAGATAGCCTTGGCAGGTAGTTCCATTTTCACGATGTTGATCCTTCCAATCCAGGAGCTTGGGAGGTTTTTCCACTTCCTAAGTTCTGTTTTGATTTCCTTTTTCAGGTTTTTAAAGTTTTCATCATAAAGTTCCTTCACTTCTTTGATTAAGTAAATTTCTACATATTTTATTTTTTTGTGCACTATTATTAATTGCCTTCCTGATTTCACCCACGCTTTACTCATTGTTGTGATACAGATAATCCATTGATTATTGAGGGTGAATTTTATACCCTGCTTCTTTGCCAAAGTTTTGAATCAGCTTCAGTAATTTGGAAGAGGAGTCCGTGTGATTCTTTAAAATCATGTCATCTGCAAAAGGTTTTATTTCATCTTTCCCGATTTGGAACACCTTTATGTTTGCATCTTGTCTTATTGCAGTAGCTAAGCATTCTAATACTAAGTTGAAGAGAAGTAGAGAGTGGACATCCTTGTCTTATTCCTAAGTTAAGAGGAAATGGCTTTATTTTTCCACCATTAAGTATAATGCTGGCTGTAGGTTTGTCATATACAGCCTTTATTGTATTGAGTAATGTTTCCTGGATTCCTAATTTTTTCAGACCCATCATCATAAAGGGTTTGATGGATCTTGTCAAATGCTTTTTCTGCATCTTTTGAGATAACTATGTGGTTCTTATCTTTGCTCTTTTTTGATGTGATGAGTTATATTAATTGATTTGTGTATATTGAACCAGATTTGCATCCCTGAAATGAAACATGTTAGATCGTGATGCGTGATTTTTTGGATGAATTTTTGAAGTAGATTGGCCAAAATTTTGTGGAGAAGTTTTGTGTAATATTCATCAAAGAAATGGGTCTATAGTTCTTGTTATTTGATGAGTAGCTGCCTGTTTTTGGAATAAGGGTTATTATGGCTTCATAGAATGAGTTCGATAGTGAATTTTCCCTTTCAATTTCATTGAAGAGTTGGAGGATTATTGGTTTGAGCTCTGCTTTGAAGGACTTGTAGAATTCCACTGTAAATCCATCTGTTGCTGGCATTTTCTTAGATAGGAGGTCTCTTATTGCTGCTTCTATTTCCATCCTTGATATGGGGCTGTTAAGATGGTTTATCTCATCTTGGTTCATTTTTGGCATGTCCATATTTGCTAGGAAAAATGTCCATTTATGCCAAGTTCTCACACTTATTAATATAAAGGTTTGAGAAGCGTTCCCTTATAATGTTCTGAATCTTGTTTCTGTGGTGATGTTTCCATTCTCATCTCTAAATTTATTTATTTGGGTGTGTTTTCTTTTTCTGATAAGATTTGCTAACGGTCTTTCAGTTTAGTTAATTTTTTCGAAGAACCAACTCTTTGTTTTGTGGATTCTTTCTATGGATTTTTTAAAAATTCTAATTCATTTAATTCCTATATAATTTTAAATATTTCTTTCCATCTACTGGGTTGGGGTTTATCTTGTTGTTCTTTCTCAAGGAGGTTCAGATATCTCATAAAATTGTTGGTTTAAGGTCTCTCCAATTTGTTGATGTAGGAACTCAGAGCTATAAACTTCCATGTGAGTACTGCCTTTGCTCTGTCCCAGAAGAGCTGGTAATTTGTGTGTTCATTTTTGTTGAATATCATGAATATTTGAATTTACTTACTAATCTTTTCCATGACACACTGGTGATTCAACAGTATGTTGTTCAGCCTCCATGTGTTACAGGACTTTCATTGGTGGCTTTTGGTGTTGAGTTCTAATTTTATTCCCTTGTGGTGTGAGGGAATGCATGGCAAAACTTCAATGTTTCTGAATTTGGACAAGTTTGCTTCATGACCTAAACTGGGGTCTATTTTGGAAACTGTTCCGTGTGATGCTGAGAAAAAAGTGTATTCTGCTGCTGCTGGATGAAATATTCGGTAGATGTCTGTTATACCTAGTTGATCCATGCAGTTGTTTAGATCTGCAGTTTCTCTGTTGAGTTTTTGCCGATTTGATCTATCTCGTGGGTATAGTGGTGACTTAAACTCTTCAACAGTTTATGTCTTTGGATCTATGTGAGATTTGAGGGAAAGTAGTGTTTCTTGGATAAATCTGGGTGATCCGTTGTTTGCCAAATAGAGATTTAGAATTGTAATATCCTCCTGAAGGGGAGATCCCTTAATTAGTATGTAGAGACCTTCTTTATGTCTTCTCACTAATTGTAATTTGAAGTCTATTTTATCTGATATGAGGATTGCCATTCAAGCCTCTTTATGGGGACTATTTGCTTGGTAGAATTTGTTCCAGCCTTTCACTTTCAAAATGTGTTTGTTTGTATGAGCAAAGTGTGACTCCTGAAGGCAGCAGATAGAAGGATCTTGCTTTTTAATCCAACTAGACAGTCTGTCACTTAATTGGAGAGTTAAGTCCATTAATGTTGAGAGTTAGGACTGAGAAGTGTTTGGGAGTTCCTGCAATGCTTTCCAACTTCTTGGGGGATGGTGCAATTGGATTCTTCCTATAGTTCTTGGATTCTCAGTTTGGGTGCGGTTTCTTGGTCTTTATTGTGGTCTTGTTGGTTTTCTATGTGTAGCACATCGTTAAGTATTTTTTATTGGGCCTGTTTTTTGGAGATACATTGTTTCAGTTTTTCTTTGCTATGGAAAGTTTTTATTTTACCTTCAGTTATGAAAGAGAGCTTAGCTGGGTACAGTATGATTGATTGATAGTTGTTTTTCCTTAGGACATGGCCTACATCATTCCAGGCTCTTCTTGATTTAATTGTCTCCATTGAGAAATCTGAGCTGATTCTAATTGGTTTCCCTTTGTAAGTAGTTGATCTTTTCTACTTGATAGCTTTAAGGATTTTTTCCTTGGAATTGATCCTGTGTGGATTATAATGTAATGGTGAGATATCCTTCTCTAGTCTGATCTATTTGGGGTTCTAAAAGTTTCGTGTATCTGAATAGGCCTATCTTTTTGCATGTTTGGGAAGTTCTCTGCTAGGATCATGTTAAATAAATTTCCTAGACCTTTAAATTCTGTCTCTAGGTGCTCCTCTACCCCATTATCCTCAGATTAAGTCTTCTGAGAGTGTCTTCCAAATGTTGAATAGATCTATCATATTTCTTGTATTTGTCTTGGATAGTTGTATGTTCTTTCTCTGTAATTACCTGGCTGTCCTCAATCCCTCAAATTTGCTCCTCTGCATGGTCTAACCTACTGTCGAGACTTTCTACTTTGTTTTTTTTATTTCTTTTCCTTCTAATTGGTCAGCTTTGATGACTTCAAATTCTTTGTTGGAGCTTTGTTTTAGATCTTGTATGAACTTCTTTACCTCCTTAATTTGGTGTTGTGTTTATTCTCAAATCACGTACTTGATTGGTTATGGTTTCCTTGTACTCCCATTCCTTCTGTTGGGCTCCATTCAGCATTCCCTTTGTGGTCTCCCTGAATTCTTTCAGCTTTCTGTTTATGGATTCCATGAATGCCTCTATTGATATTTGTCTATTGTCATGCGGCTCTCCCAAGTCCTATATTACTCTTTGATTAGCTTCCTCATGTTCATGCAGTTCCTGTAGTTCTCTTTGACTGTTCTGATCCTGCTCATGCAATTCCTGTATCAATCTTTGAGGAGCTTCCTCACTCTCATGAGATTCCAGTATTAATCTTTGGTTTGCCTCTCTCTCTCTATCACGCTCACATTGAAGAAAGGAAGGAAGAAAGGAAGGAAGGAAGGAGAGAAAGAGAGAGGTAGGGATGGGGGAAGGAAGGAGGAAGCAAAGAAGAAAGGAAGGAAGGAAGGAAGAGAGGGAGAAAGGATAGGACAAAACAATTTAATTCATAAAATCTCTTTAGCCCAACATAAACTCCATGTAATGAATCCTTAATAAAGTCAAGTTTGCAATTTTCACTTCTTTGCATGGTACCCATGCATGAATGAAACCAACAAATGAAGGATCATAAATAACTAGGTGAATCTGTTTGCATTTGTAGTAATATATATGCAAATTTTTTTCTCATTTTTTATACATCATCAAATAACTTTTTACAAACAATTTACATTTAGTTATAAATATTCTAAAAATTGATGAAACTAGAGGATTTCAATATATTATATAATGTGAATACAAGTATTTTTAATGTTATTAATATTAAAGTCTTCATGTTATATTAATTATGAAAAATTATTTTGCATTTTATCAGATTAATTAGCATCCTCTGATTTTGGTGTCTGTGGGAGTCCTAATAGCAGGCCATAATTGAAATCAAATGAAATCTTGATTTGAGATTTGCCCAATTGTTTGATGTAGGCATTCAAAGCTGTAAATTTTCCACTAAGTATTACATTTAATATGTCCCAGAGGAGCTGGTATTTTGTGTGTTCATTTTTATTAAATTCCAGAAACTTTCAGATTTCTATTCTAATCTCTTCAGTGCCCCACTGGTCATACAGCAGTGTGTTGTTCACTCTTCATGGGTTTGATCTTTTTTTTTTTTTTTTTTGGCTTCAGCGTTTTAATTCTAAGTTTATTCTGTTGTAGTCTGAAAAGATATGTGAATTCAATTAATTTTCTTTCAATTTGGACAGAATTTCTGTGTGACATAGGATAGGTTCTATTTTGGAGAATCTTCCATGACCTGCTGTGAAGGATGTATATACTGATACTGAATGTATATTCTGTAGATGTCTGTTAGGGGTAGGTGGTCAATGGAGTTATTTAGGTATTCAGTTTATTAGTTGAGTTTTTCCAGTATAACCAATAGATGGATGACAATGATGGGTTGAGATGTGTTTTTAGGTTGTGTAGTATTTGGTTGACAATGTAGGGTGGTCCAGGATTCAGGGCATTGATATTTACACTTGTTGTATCCTCCTAATTGAGAGTTGCCTTTCTCAACATGTAATGTCTCTTCCTACTAATTTTAATTTGAATTCTATTTTATCTTATTTTAGTAATTCTACTGTGGCCCGTTTATGGAGTCCATTTACTTGAAAATTTTCCTTCCAACCTTTCAGTTTGAGTATGTTTGTTTTTGTCAATAAAATGTATCTCTTGTGGACACTGGATGGATGTGTCTTGTTTTTTGATACTACTATCTGATCTGTTTTCTAATTGGTAATTTAATTCCATTGATATTGAAAGTTAAGACTGAGAAATATCTGATAAGCCCTGTTATGTTATAGCCCTGCTGTTAGGAGCTGTGCCTCATCTACTGTTAATATATTTACCTTGTTCTCTGGTAGGGAGCATTTTATATAACCAGTTCCTGTTCTTCTTGATCTTCTCTATATAGGGTATATTTAATTAACTTCTACCCTGCTTATTTGGTGGCGATACATTGTTTCAAGTTTTCTTTGTCATGAAATATTTTTATATATCTTTTAAATGTAAAGGAGAGTTTGGCTTGGGACCATATTCACGATTGGTAATAGTTTACCCTTAATGTTTGTCATATATTATGCCAGGCTCACCTTTTTATGCCTAGAAAAGTTGAGCATTTCTTCATGAGTCTAATGGCCATTTTTATTTCCTCTTCAGAGACGTCTCTCTTTAAGTCTTTAGCCCACTTAGTTATCGAGTAGTTGTTTCTTTGAGGATTTGTTGTCAGGTGATTTAATTTTTAGAGTCCTAAGTATATTTTAGATATAAGACCTCATCCGTTTTATGATTCGTGAAGATCTTCTCCCAGAACGTGGGCTTTCTATTGATCTTGTTAGCTATGACCTTTGCCTTGCAGAAGCTCTGATGTTTCATGCAATCCCAATTTTCCAAACTTTCTTTGATTTCTTTTGTTTCCAGTTCTCTATTAAGAAAATTTCGACTTGTGCTAAAAAGCCCTAGAGTTTCTCCTATTCCTTCATGTAATGTTTTCATGTTGTCTTCTTTTATTTTGAGGTGTTTGAACTATTTGGAGTTTATTCTCCAGCAGGGTGATATATACAGATCTAGCTTTATTTTTCTACAGGTGTTGAAGCAATTTTGTCAACACCATTTACTCAAAAGGCTGTCTTACCTCCATTCTATTTTTTAGCTCCCTTGCCAAACATTAGGTGGCTATAGGTCAGTGAGTTTATTTCTGAGTCTCCAGTCTTATTCCATTGATCATCAGGTCTGTTCTTGTGCCAGTACCAAGCTGTTGTTTTACTATGGCTTTTTAGTAGAGTTTGAAATTTGGAACTGATAGTGCTCCAGTGCTGTTCTTTCTGCTATGGATTGGCAAACCCAGAGCTAGCATTATACTTAATGGTGAAAATTTAAAGCCATTTCTTATAAATTCAGGAATGAGATAAAAATGTCTGCTCTCTCCATTACTCTTCAACTTAGTATTAGAATGCTAGCTGGGGCAATTATACAAGATGCAAACTTAAAGGGATCCAAATAGGGAAAGATGAAGTAAACTCTCCCTCTTTGCAGATGATATGATCCTGTATTTAAAGAACCGCATGGACTCCACTCCCAAATTATTGAGCTGATCAGAAACTTTGGCAAACTAGCCAAGTATAAAATTCACCCTCAGGAATCAATGGCTTTCCTGTATTCCAATAATGTTAAGAATGCAGGTGATATTAGAAAAGCAACCCCTTTTTAAAAGCCACACAGGAAATAAAATATCTAGGAGTTAAGAGGTGAAGGACCTCTATGAACGAAATTTTCAAAACCTGAAAAAAAAATGAAAGCAGAACTGAAGAATTGGGAAACCACCCATGCTCATGGATTGGGAGGAATAACATCATGAAAATGGCAATACTGCCAATGGCTATGTCTAAATTCAATGTGATACCTATCAATATCCCAATCTCACTCTTCAATGAAATAGAATTAATCCAAAAATTCATATAGAACAGTAAAAACCCCAAATAGCACTGAGGTTTTTTTAGTTATTCTCATTTTGTATTACCACTTTGATTCTACAAAGTAATCTATGGATTTAAACTTTCTTCCCTCCCTTTGTATAAAGCTCAAAAAACCCTGCCTCTAACTCCCAAGAAACTTAACTCTTAGGTCTGGACAATTGTTCCTAGATAGTGGATTACTTAATTGTATTTTGAACGCATAAAACATGCATATAGAAATCTCACATTTTGATCTCATGAGAAAACAGCCTTTTCTCCACTCTCAGATTTATTTCCTGAAAGGCATTTTTAGAGAGAATCTGTTTTCATTTTTAGATGAAAGGCTTGTAGGAAACTATTTTTATAACCTGCCTCCTCCGCCCGCACCTCAACACCTAAAACACAAATTTCAAAACGCATTTACAAGAAACAATACAAAAACCAAACACTGGGAATGCTCAGATGCAGAACATTTTACAAAACCCAGAATATAACTCTGCTGTCTGAGGGAGGGGCTCTCTGAATAAATTAACAAACAAACTCAAAAGAGCATCCAGGAGTATCAGATGTGAGTGTCCCTGGCTGCTACTCCATGGACAAGGAGCATAGAATGGCTTCCTAAGCCTGCTGGCGAATGCGTGGAGAAAGTTTCCTTGCCAGTCTGAGTACAAAAGTTGGCATTACCCCGCTTGGGCCTGTCTTTTTTGTCTTTTCCCCACAGCAGAACAGAATCAACCCCTCCTCCATGGCTGATAAATACTGTACAAACTGATCCACAGAGTGGCATCTGTTCAGTCTGCACTCCTTCCTAGGTGGGTGGACCCTTTCCCGTAGTATACGTGTGCTCCCAGGGGCTGATCCTCATGGGCCCAGCCCAAGGGGCAGGGGGGTGCTAGATGTGAGTCAGTGGCACTGTGTCATTCATGCAGCAGCAGCCAGGTTGCTGCCCTAGCCCAACAGCAGGTGCACCCTGATCTTCTTCCACAGTCTCAGGCGAGGGGGGCTCACAAGGGCCCTAGGTGGGCAGGCTTCCACTAGGATCCTACTTCACCAGAGGGACCAGCATGCCTGATGAAGTGGCTGCCGCCTGAATTGTTAATTATTTAATTAATTGTTTAATGGAGCAGTTTTTTTTTTTTTTTTGCCAGTTGTGGGGCTTGAACTCTGAGCCTGGGCACTGTCCCTAAGCTCTTCAGCTCAAGACCAGTGCTCTACCACTTGAGCCATAATGCCACTTCCAGCCTTTTCTGCTTATGTAGTGCTGAGGAATTGAACCCAGGGCCTCATGAATGCAAGGCGAGCACTCTACCACTGAGCCACCTTCTCAGCCCTGAAGCAGGTTTAAAGAAAATAATTCACATTACTGTATGATATTATTGGAGAGTAATTCTTCTTCCATATGTGCCCAAAGCACAATGAAATGTATACAGATTTGAACTCACGGTCGGAAGAGTGTCCTACATACCACTATAAGTATTGTGGAATTTGTCCAAATTGACAGAATAGCTTTCTAGGACATCTAATTTGCTATGTAATAGACCTTTTGTAGCCACCTTATTTCCCCATACAGGCATGGCCTGGCTTCCTTGCCGCTCCTTGTGCATTTAACAGTTCCGTTAATATGCAGTAGGCTCTCTTGCACAGCCCCCTGTCACTCTATGTTTTCCCCCCACAGAACACATATGCACAATGCTTCAGATTGTAGGCTTAAAAAGAAACATATTTAGGATTCATGAATACTAGATTATATAAAAAACACTAACATTTTAATAAAGTTAGAAAAATAAATAGAATGAGCATTTTATAAACATCAAGACAAAAAGAAAAATACAGGTTTTCCCAGGAATGGGGGAAGGAATCTCTAAATCTAGATTGGCTTCTAAGTTGCCTTCAGAAAGAAATTCTGCCTCAGAGTCCTAAAAGGGATTTACTTCCTCATTAAAGACATGGTTTTCTTCCTGAGTCCAAGGAGGGACAGATTCTAATTTCTCAATTGGAAATTGGATCCCCTGCAGGAGGACAGATTGGTCAGGATATTCTGTGAGGAAAGATTCCCTTTCCTCAACTGAATCTAGATTTTGAACCTCACTTATTGGTTTTCCTGAAGATACACTGGGGTCATTTTCCATTAACACACATTTACACTGCATACCAAGACATGTCTTTTTGACTTGTTTGGAGCTAATCTAGGTGGATTATGAACATCAATGGAAGACATTCTGGATTGGCTTCTTCCTTGGTGGTAAGTGCAGGTACACCTGCTTCACATGTGGGGTTCAGAACCAGTGGGATGTCCACAGGACTCAAAACCTGCTTGGGCCTTTCTATATATTAAAAAAATACCCTCTATGTTCACATGCTTTCTGGAGATCAGTAATGGTTTCTGATCTCCATGAGTCATCATAAACGACATCACTGATGGGTTCTTTATCTGGAGAAATGCAGGAGCACCTCTACTGTGATGCAAAGCTGAGAATGGAAATAGGTACAGGAGTCTTAGAACTCAAGAAGTTAAGGTGTGACTAAACTTTCATGAGAATCTAATGGGGGAAGCTGTAGAACTTGAGTTTGGACTGAAGACTAATGAGAAGTTAGGATGTTTCTAATGAGTGGCTACTTCCAAGTTCTTTCAAAGGAGAACAGATATTACCTGGCAAAGAATATCCATAAAAGGATATTTTGCCAAGCTGGGGAGTACTAAGGGCTCTATCCCAATCCGACCCATGCCTAAAGACCCAAGTTCCATCCATCCTCACCAGCTCTGAGGTATCTAAACAAGGACTTCTTCCACGTTTTCTTGGTCTCATGGGCCATGCGTTCCTCTAGCTGGTCCAGAAGAATATGTAAGCAGAAGAGCAAGTCTGAAGAGGGCAGGTTGAGCTTGACATACTGTGTAAGTTCTTTTAGGGTGTCATGGTTCTTGTTCTCATAGAAATCATCAAGGTAGAAGTCCATCCACATAGGGAAGATGGAACAAACTATGCTATGGGCAGATTGGTGACAAAGAAAATGAAAGCCTTTCCTCCCCATCCTGAGCTTTGTACTATAGCCTCTTTCTGGCGGGACTTGCATGTTGTAGGAAGAGACTCCTGCAAGCAGGATGCTCTTCACAACCCACTTCTAGAAATTTCTCAAATATAATCATCTAAAATTCTCCCTATGATAGGAGGAGAAGGTTGTTTCCCCTCTTGATCCGACTTGCTATACATACCCCCCCTCGTCATCCATGAGAGTCCAAAACCACAACCACATCCACACTGTGTAATCTGCTATCCACTGAAGTGCCAAGCCTCAACCCCCTGGTGAAAATCACAACTGGTGTGCAAAGAAGGAAGTTGACTTTGATTCAGACACCTCAAAGATACCCAGTTTTCAAAGACAGAACTTCTCTTTGTGTCAACGTCCACTTACTTCTTCATCTTGTTCATCTTCCTCCCAGTTATGGTAGAAGGATCTGTACCAATGGGAGGAGAGAAGGAAGTTAACTCTATGCTTCTCCTTTTCTGAACTAACAGGACACACATGGGACTGGTTAAGTCACATATGGTAATGTAAACATAACAGACAAAAAGTAGAGATATGTCTATACAATTTCATGGAAATTCTGTGAGGATGGTTATTAGCATCTGTCCAAATAAATGTCCCATGGCTCATGCCTCTAATCCTACTAATCAGGAAGGTGAGATCTAAGGATCACAGTTTGAACCCAGTCTAGTTTGTAAAATTCTAAAGACACTTATCTTCAATTAACCAGCCAAAGGCCAGACCTGGACTTGGGGCTTAAATGGCAGAGTGATACGAACAGAACAGCACTCAGGCCCCACGTTCAAGTTCCATTCTTTCTTCCATCTATATTCCTTCAAAGGCCTCCAAGATAGTGATTTCCTATGTGAGGGTGGACGTTGGGTGACACTGGCTCATTCCTTTAATCCTAGTCTCTCAGCAAGCAAACTGTTAAGGCTCCACTAGATTCTGAGGAAAATGAAATGTTCTGGCAGGCCACTCGTAAGGAGTAATCCAGGGAGTGCACTTCTTTGTCTCAAGCCAAGCTCCTGTGATAAAACCCCAGTGAAACAGTCTCAGAGAGGTACCAAGTATTCCAATAATCTACCAGGGGGTCTCATCAGTCCTGGATTTGAATGAGGAACACTCACTTTTTAAACAATATCCAGCAACTGCTCCATTGTCTCCCACTCTCTTTAGTGGTGGTGGAAGTTTCCAACATAGAAGAGATCACCTTTCTGGTAGGCAGGGAACAGGTCCATTACCAGCATTTCCAACAAGCCTGAGTCCAAGCTCCATATATTATAAGGCACATTCAGGGTTTGGGCAGACTCATTGTTACACTGAGGTGGTAAAAAGAATGGATTTTTGAAACATGGAAATGGGAGTACACTTCAAAATGAGTAATAGAGCGGATTGAAAAGTACACAGTAAATATTTTCTCAATATACACATATAAAAACACAAGAAGAAGCCTGTAATGTGGGCTAGAATGAGATTAAATAGGTTTCCTGTCATAGTTACACGTGACCTGAGTTGCCTTGTGATTCCCTTGGTTTCTTCTTATAAAAAGGCCTGAGACATTGGATTCGTGCTTTGGCACTGATCCAATGTCTGCAGTATCGAGTGAGGCACTCACCCCTCTCATGCCTGGGACCTGATTCTCTTGAACTTTGAAAACAATATAGGAATGTCTTTCTTGTTCCTGAGCCACAGGTGAAGTGAGCTGGCTAGAGCTGACTGTAAGTTACAGTTGCCTGGGTCTCAGAGTTCCATATTCTATTGCATTGTGAGGGAAGTAGTGTCATCTCTCAGAGCCCAATGATCTAAGCTGCTTACTCACATAAGACCATCCCAAAGACAAACTGGAGGCTGAAATTTCCCCTCCCATATCACTCTATACAAATGTGGACATTGTCAAATCCCAACATCTGCAGCTAGGCCTAGGAACCAGCATGGTCTCAGCCTCAAGGAAGCTTTCCTAGGTGAGATCCATGCCTTGTCACTATTCCTCTCATCCTGCAAAATTCATTTTGCCTCTCAGGGCCCTCTCAGCCTGCCATGTGCTTTTTGCATCTATTTCTGAAATCTACTTCCTAGAACACTGTTTGGTTTATGTTTCCTAACCTTTAGTTTGCTCTTGAAGCCCCTGTGTGCCGTAATCTGCCCAAAAGGCAAGTACTTAGAGGTGGGAAAAATCATAAAAATATTGAAAAAACCTAACACATATAGTCAGACATTTTTACACGTGTACATTTTTTTAAGATAGACTATTTTTGATACTTTTGTCATATTTTATGACAGAGGGGAAGGGGAGAAGGGAAGAGGTGCTGCATTGTCTTCTCATAATTCAAATGATTATTATTTTTTGAATGGGTGTCCAGTCGTGGGGCCTGAACTCTGGGCCTGGGCGCTGTCTTCTCAGCTCTTCAGCTCAAGGCTAGCAATCTACCACTTGAGCCACAGCGCCACTTCTGGCTTTTTTCTTTTTTTGCTTATGTGGTGCTGAGGAATCAAACCCAGGGCCTCATGCATGCAAGACAAGCACTCTACCACTGAGCCAACTTCCCAGCCCCTCAATGATTATTATTTAAAACTATAGTTGAAGGAATGTAAGATTTAAAGATAAAAACCGTGCTACTCTTCTTTTTATAAGCTAGTCGTTTATAAAGTATTTCCTCACTAAAGTCTTGTCACCTGTGTCTCATGAACTATCCTCCTCCTTCAAAATAATCAAGAAAAACCTTCACAAATAAGTGGGCTGTTGTCCAATCTCTGGATAAGAATTTAAGATACAATATTGCCTGTGACTCTCTGTGTGTACATCTCTGTGGGAGTGTGTGTATGTGTGTGTGTGTGTGTTTGTGTGTGTGTGCAAATGTGTGTCAATGCATATGTGTGTTTTAGGACTTGAACTCCAGGGCTATATGACAATCACAAGTATCTTTCCCTTAACTGTAGTGCTACCAACTGCGCCACAGTTCTCCTGCAAGCTTTTTGTAGTGAACTGGAGAGGAAAGATATAAAATTTCCTGCTCAGGCTATCTGAACTAAATCTCAGGTCTCAACCTCCTGATTAGCTATAGTTATAATTATGAGCCTCAAGAATCTGGTGATAAAGCATTGTTACTGGAGGCAGTGGGGTTGAAAGCTTCAGTTGAGCCTCACAACACTCTATACCATAATACAGCAACAGTAGCCAGGTGCTGGTGGCTCAAGCCTGTAATCTTAGTTATTCAAAGCCAGCCTGGGCAGGAAAGACCGTGAGACTGCTATCTCCAATAAACCACTAGAAAACCGGAAGTGGCGCTCTGGCTCAAGTAGTAGAGCACTCGCCTTGAGTTGAACAGTGCAGAGACAGCGTTCAGGCCTTGAGTACAAGCCCCATGACCAAAACAAACAAAAAAAAAAAACGGCAACAGCAAAGCCATATATCAAAATACTATAAGATGTAATTAGAATATAAGTTAGTGATATAGTCTGCTAGCATAACTTTCAGGAAACGTTGGTCTTAATAATTTAGCATCACAAAACCAAACAAAATGAGATAATTTTAGTAGACTCCACAAATTTTTAATTCCATCATAAAATAATTTCAAAACATTATAAAAACAGGAAAACATTCATAATTATAAGGAGAATGTAAAAAAGATAAAAGATAAAAGATGGCAAGTTATGAAATGGAAAATTCTTGTCATGGTGGATATATGGTGGTATTGTCATGGTGAATATGCGATGAAGTTCTTCGGAACCGCAATAGATAAATATATATTTACTACACATAATCTAACTTGTCTCTAACTCTATTTTCTAATGCACATTATCAATGTATTCATGTTTTTGTATATTGCAAAATAACTAGCAGAGTCCGGAAGTTACCAAAATACATTAGCTTCAATGTTTTAGGAGATAAACGTTCTAAATATATTGACTAATCTGTATATTAAACATGTAGTGTGTTATCATTGTACTCTCTAAGTATGTACATACTTCAAAGTGAAATGGAATACAACATGGTTTTGCCTGTAAAGCTAGCTTTTTGGTATATCAATTCAAGACCAGTGTAGTTTTTCCTGCAATGCTCCCCAGCTTCTGGCTGTGTGTGATGGAATACATCTATCATCCCAGGTCCATGGGAGCTGAGAGCAAGAGGATTTCAATTCCATGCCATTCTAGGCAAGAACTGGCACATGGCTCTATCTCAGCCAAATAAGGTTCAACCCTGTTTAGCACCTATCACCCTCACCTAGGTGAAAATAAAAATAAGAGCATTGTAGTATAACAAACAATATTAAAACATGCCAATATAAACCAACATGAACAACACACACCTAATGTTTGTTTCTCATACCTGTAATCCTATTAGCTAGGATTATATATGTGAGCCAGAGGCACGAAGCAGTTCATCATTTTAAAAATGAGTATTTGAAGCCAGGTGCCAGTGTCTCATGCCTGAAATCCCAGCTACTCATGAGGCTGAGATCTGAAGATCGCAGTTCAAAGCCAGCCCAGGAATAAAAGTCCCCATAAGACTCTTATCTCCAATTAACAACTCAAAAAACAAAAGTGTGTCTATGGCTCAATTAGTAGAGTGCTAAATAACTTGAGTACAGTCTCAGGGACAGTGTCCAGACCCTGAGTTCAAGCCCCACCACTGACAAAAAAAATAAACATTTCGATATCTGAATTTCTTTTGAATTAAAATGCGTGTGGTGGTATACAATTCTACAGACTACTACATAGTTCATTATATTTGTAGTCAGAAAAAGCATCAGCAATTGAATGAAGGACATTTTTTCATAAACTAGGAAAGATTGGTCTTTAATTAGAAGAAATTGCTGGACTCATACATAATATTCTCTTCCAATAGTACCTATGGGAGGGAGAAAATCAAGGATCATTCTGTTACTTTGGGAGCTTCTGTTATTAATCACTTCAATAAATATTATGAAAATGACACTGTGAAATTATTTAGAGAGATGACTTGAATGTTACCTTTCTACACACTCATGCTACTCCCTCAAATAAATCACAGAACTTAAAATGAGTAACATTTTAGCTGGGAGCCAGTGGTACATGCCTGTAATTCTAGCTAATCAGAAGCTGAGATTTGAGGATGGTAAGTCAAACCTAGCCCTGGCAGGAAATCCATGACACACTTACCTCCAATTAACCACCAGAAAACCTGACGTGGCACTGTGGCTCAAGTGGCAAAGTGCTAGCCTTGATCTGAACAGCTTAGGGACAGTGCCCAGGCATGGAGTTCAAGCCCCAGGATCAAGAAAAAGATAAAAGGGGAGAAAAGCCACATTTTAAAGCTAATGTGCATATATACACTGAAATTGTACAGAAATAAAGTTATAACAGCCCCTGGACTGTCAAAAAAAGAGATTAAACTGAAATTGTCTTCAACCTTTCATTTAGAAAATCTACACTGGTGGCAGGCTATTGGAGCTCACATCACTAACTAGAGGTAGAATTTGGGAGGATCACAGTTCAGAATGAGTGTGCAAGGAAAGTGATAAGATTCTCACATTAAGCCTGGCATGTTGGAATGCATTTATGAACCTAGCTACTTTTCAGACATAGGTGAGGAACTTAGCCTCTGTTCGGCCCTCAGCAACACTGATAACTTATGAGCAAAGTAACTAAATTGAAAAAGGATTGTTCTAATGGTAGAATACTTGTTCAGCAAACAAAATATCTCAATTCATACTCATCTCCTAAAAGAGGAAAGAAAAGGGAAGAAAGAAAGAAAGAAAGAAAAGGAATAGAAAAAGAAAGTAGAGAAGGAGGGGGAGAGAATGAAGGAAGGAAGGAAGGAAGGAAAGAAGAAAGAAAGAAGAAAGAGAGGAAGGAAGGAAGGAAGGAAATGAAAAGAAAGAAAGGGAGGAAGAAAGAAAGGGAGGAAGAGAGGTATAAATAAAAACGTCATCATGTGTTAGATGTTAATAATGACCCTAAATCATGTTAGCCATAAATGACATCATTTAATTCTCTGGGAAGAGACATTTTGTATCAAGCCCTGTTGTATGGACTTGGGACTCTAGAAAACCACCAGAGTCCATGAAAAAATGCTAACAGCAGGAGTCGTTTATTTGCAATCTCAAGCTTGGTCCTCCGTGCACTTGGTAAATGGTGATGCTAAGACTCCCCGAACACAAAATCAGAACAGCTTTTATAGTATTGAACAAGCAAGTTTAGGGAACTTCCACATAAGTAGTTACATAATTGGTTTGAGTCCACCCTAACCTCACTGCACTTTTTCTGAACTATTGGTATGTTCTGTTCCTGGAACACTTGGGCAACTCTTTTGATTTCTTGAGGGTGGGCAGGATTTTGGGCATCTGTGTTTTTTTCTCTCTCTTGGGGTTACTCTGAGGGAAGCCTAGCACAAGATGTTGGGGTCAATCTCAAATTGGAGTTACTTTGGCTCTTCATTCTCTTCTCTTCTAGAGCATCAGGGACCAATCTTGGTCCCTAATTGGCACAGTCTTCTATATTTACATTTTGGTATTGAGATCTCAGAACTAATAGATGGACTGCGCTGATCCTCTCTTTTACAAAGGCCACCAGTCTACAATGTCCAAATGTGAGTAACAAAATTAACACTACCAAAGGGCCTTACATTTTCTTCCAGCAATCCTGACTCCGTACCTCACAGCTATCTTAATTTTATACCAGATGTACTCATATGCTCCAGTTTTAAGACATACTCATACCATTTGCTACATAACTAAACTTTCTGAGGTTTGTCTTCTTTACAAACATTTTAAGGCAATCCTTTCTTTTTAAATCCTTTCTTACCCAGAGGATACCAATTTTTCCCCAACTCCTTTCCTAATGCTTTCTGTACTACCTCCTTGTCTTTACAATTCCTTGAGCTTCTTTGTGGCTAGAGATTAAAACTGCCCATTTTTCCTTCGACTTGTGGAATCATGTTCTCTCAGAAAGCCTCAAGGCACCAGTGGGATGAAAAGCTTGACAGATTTTAAGGCTAAGATTAGGGCTGGTCTCATTCCTCTTACTATCTCCGTTGATTTTAAAAATATCCTCCTTTATCTTTAAAACATACCGAGGAAGAAGCAGGTTATTACCATACCAGAGCAAAAAGAGGCTGTGACCCTGAAGTGCCTAAGGCAATTCAGCAATAACCTTGCCACTAATATCCACTGTGGGATTAGAGAGGGTTACTAGATATCACCAAAAGAATGTCCCACAAGATCTTATTTTGTAGCAGATTTCAACAGGGAAGCATTCTCAGGTGATGGAATCAAGCAGGAGTTCAGTCTATTTTACTGCGGTGGAGGTGGTCTGAGTGATGATGTGGATTTCCTCCAGGTGACTGTCAGGCTGTCGTTGAACTTTATCCATTAGGGTGTGCAGCAGCAGCAGCAGCAGCAGCAGGGTCTCTCAGTGGCTCCAAGCGACAGTCACACCTCGTGCTGAGCTGCAAATTCCTACACAACCTGGTTAAGGACACATGGCATAGGCTTGGCAGGCTGTGACCCCACTAGATTTTAAAACTATTTAGACAATAGCCCTGGACAATTTACCAAGACGACAACTTTTTAAATTAGATAGTTCTTTTAATAAGACTAGGATTTTCTAGGCAGATATACAGGGCTCACGCCTGTAGTATTATTTCCCATGTCTTTTCCTTCTGTCTATTTTGCCACATTTTTAAAAAAGTGAATCTGGTTCCTTCTTCTTAAAAGGGGATGATGGGCAAAGATTCATCTTCTGTCACTTCTTCAAGCTGACTCAGGGATGTTTATCTTAGTTAGCCAGGAACCTATAACCATAGCCTATTTTACAAAGAGGTAATCAGGGTTAAATGTCATTAAGAACAATATTTTAACTTTTAACAAATGCACAAACCTTTTTTCTGGCTACAGCTGTGGAGCTTATTTAGACTTCTGGTTTGCAAAAGGATCTTTCTGGATGGCATAGGAATGTGATCTCTAGTAATCCTAACAATGCCTCAGTTACCTATGTAGGCCTTCAGACAGATATCAATAGAAACACACTCTCAGGTTTACAAAGTTTTTTCCTGAGCAGATGAATTTCATGTAGCTGGCATCAGCTCAAAATTTACTGCCAATTAGAGTTTTTGGCACATACAGGGGTTGGAATCAAAACTATCTTCCACATTTTTAAACCTTATCTTTTTAGTACTATCACAGATGACTGACGAGTTCCTGTCCCTTACAAGGTAGATAGGCATAGACAGTAGGCATGCTTACAAACTATGTTCCCATGAACTCCTGGCTCTGACCAATTTTTGAAATGCCACGCACAAATGACTCTATGATCTGACATTATTTCTGCCATCCAAGAAGTGGCTTATGGTGTCTGGATGATCCTCCATTGTTTTCATCCCAGGAGTGTCTTCTCCACACTGGGAAAATGCCTCATTGGCATTTCCCTTAGTTAGTTGCTGAACTTGAACTCGGGGCCTGAGTGCTGTCCCTCAGTTCTACAGCTCAAGGCTATCGCTCTGCCACTTTGAGTCCTAAAGAAACTCTGCTTGCTCTTTCAGCCATCTTTTGGCTGAGTAGAATTGACAGTTTCACAAGGACCTTTTTCTGCCTGGGCTGGCTTGGAACGAGTTTGCAGATCAACAATTCTCATAAAAGGCCACTCTCATCCACTTAAAAGCAACAAGGTGGTCAACATAGAAGGGTCTTTTAAGCATGTTCTTACCTGAAAAGTACTAAGAGCTAAAGTTACATCTGATAAACTTACAAGAATCCTCACTCCTTTTTGTGGGCCTGCTAGGAACTGTTACAAAAAAAAAAAAAAAAAAAAAACAAAAAAACCTATGGGAGCAAACTGAAATAGGTATTAAGCAATTATTTTGTTAATCCTAATTTTTCCCTTTAGCATTTTGAGGTAAATGTTTAGAACATTTTTACTTTTAAACTTTGTATACAGAAATCAATTCCTAATTTGTAATCTCCGTTTAAATATTCTATACTTTAGTTTTTAGTTGCATTTTGAAAAATCCCTTGACCTCTCAAGGCTAGGTGTCACTCATTTTCTCTTGGCTGCTTGTTTTAAAACAGATACACATTAAAACTTTTAAACTCAAATAAGAATTTTTTCTTATTGCAAAAATTACAATCACAATTACTGTACCAAGAAGCTAGACTTAACAGCATTTTGCCTTAAAAAATATCCAATAGCAGAATATCATTGAGAACAAATCACATTATATAAATAAACTTTGTAATCCTTTTTAAAGGCCTTCTTAATTTTAATTTTAACACATCCAAGGGACAGTTTTAGCAATGCTAATCCGATCATTACATCATTCAGTTTTACCAACATGTTTCCAGTGTCTATCTGAAGGTAAGGTACAGAATAAAGATGAGCCACTTAGCCCTTCCTGTGTAATGGGCATGCACTCAATCTGACTCTTTAGGGTTAGATGAACTGCATTTGTGCCAGCTTGCCCTCTTTCACCATGCATGGTTCCACTGTGCATGACCAGCTGAACTGCACTTCTGCATGTTCACCCTTCACTCCTAAAGATAGTTCTTCTCTTGTCTTCTAAGTTTCTCCTTGTTGTTAAGCCAGATATCTTTATTACAGTGTAAAGAGACTTATGCATTCTAAAATACGAGATTTTCTCATTTTCAAGTTAAAGAATCCTTAAAAATCCTTAAAACAAAGTGAAAATTCTTTAAAAAAATTTTTTTGGTAATGTCCAAACCTCATAACCTTTTGAATTTTAAATTTAAACTCACCCAATTGTTACAGAATGCTGAAAATATCTATCTTCAACGTATTACCAAACACATACAAAACACACTCACACAGATATTTAAGCATGCCAAAATAAAAACAACTTGTACATACATTTTCTAAAATTTTCAAACAAAAATTTAAGACAATATTTCTTTTAAACTAAGTATCTTTGTTGAGTTTCATTTTTCCAGGGCTTGCTTGTTTATGAAGGCATTTCTCCAATTAGTCTTTTGAATCCCTTCTGTTGGAGGAATGCTGGAAGGATGGTCACCTGAAACTAAACTGGCCTGATTTTTATCCAATTTTATACAAGTGTACTTTACATTGTCAGGACTAGCTGAAAAGTGAAACCCAGCCACACAGCCTTCTCTGTGATTGAGCTCAGCTGGAGGCTGGAGCTTTTATTTCCCCAGAGATGTTCAAATAAATAACAAAAACACAAAAACCAAAAACACACATTAAAGCTCGTACCAATTCTAAAACAGAACTAGACAACTCAGCACCCAAAGTCTGAGTTTATCCCTACCAGAACTCTGTGCCGTTCTCATTCAGCAAGCGGAATCCAGAGTCTGATACTCTCACTCAGAACTTCCCTACCTCAGGAAACAGAAGAGAGAACAATCAGGTCTCAGTGAATGGGGTGATGTCTCACCAACGTTTGTTGACCCAGGGGCCTTCCAAAGTGGAAGAGAAGTCCCAGTCATTTTGGAACAAGGGAAATAAGTCCCTAGCGGCCATCCCCTCAAACTGATGGATTCTCCCCCATATTCAGACCATCCTGGGCCAAGGCCAAAGGATAAGATAAACTCCAAATGACAAACAGAACACTCAACACAAAGAATTTACAAAGACACACTTCATTGTAAATTGTAAACAAGAAAGTGTCAAACTACAGATGGAGCATTTCCCCCAAAATGGAAAACTTCCCAATACAGATGGAAAACTTCCCAAAAAATGTCTGCATGAAAGTGCCCGACTACAGACAGAAAATTTCCCAAAAATGTCTGTACTAAACAGCAATCTACCAAGAGGTGTCTGGGGACATCTTCTCACAGACCCCGTTGGCAGTCTTATAGCGCGTCTACCAAGAGTCCTAGCCAACCAGAATACAGACCCTGTGGGAAACCAGAATTACAGATACAGAAATTACAGGCAACCAAATATAGAGAACAGCAGTGCCTTGACTTAACAGCTGTTTTTTTTTTTTTTTTGAGTCTTTGTGGTGGGGCGTCTGGATGGTTTTATGAGGGGCATTCCACATGAACCCCCAGAAATGTTGTACAGACTTGAGACCCCCGAAAGACCCCCAGAGACCACGACCAATATGAACAGCATAAGAGTCCTTTATTTACAAGCTCAAGCTGGTCCTCTGTGCACTCACTAACCGGTGATAATAAGAATCCCTGAGCACAAAATCAGCACAGTTTTATAGTACTGAACAAACAAATTTAGCGAATTTGCACACAAGCAGTTACATGATTGGTTTGAGTCCACCCGAACCACACTGCCTTTTCTCTGAACTATTGGTATGTACTGTTCCTGGAACACTTGGGAAACTGTTTTGATTTCTTAAGGGTGGGCAGGGTTGGTGGCAACCTGTGTTTTTTTTTTCTCTCTCTCTTGGTATTACTTTGAGGGAAGCCTAGCACAAGATGGTAGGGTTAATCTTAAATTAGAGTTACTATGGCTCGTCAGCCTGAATAAACCATAGCATACCACATGCAAAGCTTTGGTAAAACACAAGTCTGGCTTACACTGTTGGACCAATAGGAGTGTATGTCTACTGCTGTTGCAGGTGTGTCTTAAGGTGTGTGGAGTTTTTCATCCTGATGATCTTGCAATGATGAAATTGACTAACTACACAATTACCTGGGCAGATCCCTGTTGAGACTTTTAATATTAAGTCACAGGTTAACAAAGAACAATATTTAAAATGAAATATATTGAACAACCAGACATGGTGACCAAAATAATTTTTACCTGATTCAGTGTATTTTTTACATGCTATATCACATGTACAAGTTCTTCATTCCCTTCTGTGTCATTATGTTGTCTTTCCTTATTTTGGTTTTGTTTTCAGAACCATGGTATAAGAGGGCATTTCTTAGATTTTTGTCTTCTAGTCCTCAGAAAGTCTACAGTTAAATAGGCTTAAGTTCCTTTTGTTAGAAAATTAAAAGAACATTGGGTGGGGTCTTTATCATAATTTTGTTATGATCTAAAATATGTTTTTATTTCTGGCATTTTACCTGTATAATCTCATTTCAGTCTTTTCTAAAGGACACTTTAGTGGAAGGAGGAAATTCAAAATGGATTCTGTTAGAGAATTTCTTTTTTCTTTTTTTTTGGGGGGGTCCAGTCATGGGGCCTGAACTCTGGGCCTGGGCGTTGTACCTCAGGTCTTCAGCTCAAGGCTAGTGCTCTACCACTTGAACCACAGCGCCACTTCTGGCTTTTTTCTTTTTTGCTTATGCGGTGCTGAGGAATCGAACCCTAGGCCTCATGCATGCAAGGCAAGCACTCTACCACTGAGCCACCTTCCCAGCCCCCTGGTAGAGAATTTCTGTTGCTAAAAACTCTGGTACATAGTAAAGTAAGCAAATCCAAAATTATTTATTATGGAGATGAGTTGAAGTCATCTAATACCCTTTCCTCAACGAAAAGAGAGGATTTAAAATAACTAATATTTTTTAAAGTTAATGGGCACAAATATGCACGAATTTTCTAGAAATAAAATGATCATTCATGAAACCTTACTGATACTTCAAAGAATGGTTTCCAATTAGAGGAATCACCTTCATACATTTTCACACAATGTGTATCTGCCTGGTAACAGAACCCCAAACTAGAATAAGGCATCTAATAGCTGTCTAATTTTTGTTGCCTTTTTGCAATACTGCTTTCTTATCCTATTGATTAGTATGAATTCTATGGCCAGTACAATATCACATATCTAATAACAGTTACTAGATTTGGACCTTCATGGATGAGATGGTGTGGGTTTCTGGTGGAGCCCTCTCTGGTTTAAAGGGGGAGTTGGTATTGGCACAGTCCCTGTAGTGGAGCATGGTGAGTCTTAGGGGGTGAAGACCAGTCTGTGTAGGGCTTTGAGACCGCAGGGAGGAGACAGGAAGTACTAGACTTGTTAGGGGCCTGGTCTCTTGTAGAGTAGGCGGTACTTTAGTAAGAAGGCTGGGTCACAGGGCTGGAGGCTGATTGGGGCAGAGCTTTGAGAAGGAAGAACAAAGCTACAAAGGAGGAGGTTACTTATAGGAAGCGTTCTGGGTGAGCATTGTGAGCCCTTGTGGGATATGTAGGATGAGGTTTCCCATAAGGCAGGGCAGTGAATGTAGGCAAGAGGCTGACAGAATGTGGGGATTCTGGTGCAGGAATGCGGAGCTATGAGGGAGGAGGCTTTTCAAGGTCTGGCTTTGAGAGGTCAGGGTGGTAAAAGGAAGACATGGACTATTAAGGGGCGGGGTTTCTGGTGGACAATGGCAGGCCTTCGGAGAGTATGTTAGGGTGGAAGTGGGGTTTCCTGCAGAGAAGAGTGCAGTCACAATGTATGGAGGAGATTTTCAGAAACAGAGCTTTGTGAGAGCACTGATAGGATCCAGTGCACCAGAATGGTTAAGATCGGGTTTCTGGTATAGTCAATCACCACTTTGAAAAGAGGAGTAATGTTGGGTGGGGATTTCAGTGTTGCAAGGCAGGCCATGGTCTTTGTACAGGGTTTCCAGTAGGGCAAAGCAACCTTCAAAAAGGGAATACGGAGGGTCAGGGATTTACAGTTGAGCCTGGTGCAGCTTCCAGATGGAGGCCAACTGGTGCAGTTCTTTCTAGTGGAGCAATGTGGGTGTTGAGAGATGGGATAGTGTGTTGGGGGTATTCTAGTGGGGTTTTTCTGGAGCAAGGCAGGGCTTGGAGCCATGGGGCTAGTTGGAGGAGGGGCTTTGAGAAGGAATGGAAGGGATACAAAGGTGTAGATAATTATGGGCAGGGTATCTGGTGGAGTAGGGTGTGGATCTGAGGGAGGAGCCAATAGGGGTCGGGTTCATCTGAGGAGTAAGGCAGGACATTGAGAGAACACTTGTGGGAGGTGGAGAGGCTTGTGGTGGAACAGGACTGGCTTTCCAGGCAGGAGATGGGCTGTGTGAGAACCTTCTAGCCAAGCAAGGTGAGGCTTCAAGGGCAGTTATAGGGAGGTGAAAGGTTTTTGGTATTGCATGATGGGTTTTGTGAGAAGAAGTAGGTTCAAGGCTGGGTTTGAAAGTTTAGTCCACTTAGAAGTAGGATAGTTATGGGCAGAGGTTCTGATGAAAACAGGAGAGGCTCGAGGGAGAAGGCTAGTTGGTATGAAAGGGAAGGGAGGAGCTTGGATGTACTAGGAAAGGGGAGCAATGCGACTATGAGGGACTAGAGTAGTTAGGGTGGGGTATCTGTGAGGTTGCAACATGGTTTATTGCAGTCATCAAAATGGTGATTTAAGCAATGTGTCTTTACCATTGGATGCATCAATGTTAAAACATATCTAAGAATGTGAAGCACTACTATACAGGCCCTGAAGAAACTCAGACGGATCTGTGAAATTATGTTGGAATAAAATTAATGACTAATTACAGTAGGAATTGATTTTCACTCGGCCCATAAATACTTTCCAGAAGAAAAGGCTACATTGAAAAATAAACAATTAAAAGGAAGCAGGCAGGCAGACCTTGAAGTAAACATTATCCAATGAACAACAGGTATGGAGGAATGATTGCAATCTTCTTTTACCTAAGTTACAGTTACTGACCTATATTCTTCCCTAATGCCAAATCAAAAAGCCATGAAAATGCAGTAATTATTTTCAAGGCCTTAGACTTTACAGAAAGAATTCAATACATGTAGTTCTAGAAAGTATAAAGATAGATGTCGTAGCTAAAGATTGAAGAAAATATCCCTATCTCTGGCCCTCCAGGGTGAGAAAGGTTAAGCCAAAGCATAATGAGAATGGACAGAAGTACAGTAGTGCATAACAGTAGTTCCCAAGATACAATGATGAATGTACCGGGGGAGAAAATCAACAAGATCATCACAGGACTTAGCACTGGAGAGTAGAGAAAAGAACAGTGAAAATTCAAGGAGAATTACAAAGGATGCCCTTGCATATTTGGCAGTAGAGCACATCGCATTGAGGTCTAAAGTACGTGTAGGTATTATAGGAAACTACCTGTGCTCATAAGGTGTCACAAGAAGTGATGAACTTACGATTTACAGGACATTGAAAAATCATAAAAGTCTTGCTTTAGTAGTGAAGAGTTAAACATTGATAAACTCTGTTTTGAAACACCTAACAAACTATAAAACCAAGACAAGAAGATTCAAAATGTGTATGTTACTTGACTGTTTGCAATAGTAGAGATAAAAAAATGTCAAATCACATAATGTGGATGCAAAAGGATAACATTATTAAGGCAATCTTTAAACAATACACATTTTATGTGAATAGTCCTGATTATAAATGATTTGTTTTCCTTACAGATTTTGGATGCACAAAAACAACAAAAAACAAAAACAAAGCAAAGCAAAAGACACTTGGCAATAGAGCTGGCTGCCAGTGCCTTATCCTTATTTCTAGATAGTCATGAGCCTGAGATTGGTAGATCATAGTTCACCGATGGCTGGGGTAGCAATCCATGAGATATTTATGTTCAATTGTTCAATCAAAGACAGATTGAAACTTTGGATCAAATAGTACAGACTCAGTCAGTCATTAGTGAAAAAACCAAGCAAGAGTTTGAGGCTCCAAGTCAAGTTTCATTACTGTGTGACGTGCAGACACACACACACACACACACACACACACACACACACACACACACACACACACACACAAATGGAATGAGAGAGGAAGAGGGAGAAAAAAGGGAATATTAAGAGTTTAAAATGTGAACCTGTCTGCCAGGACTATCCTAAGCATATATTAATAAAAATGAAGGAAACCATGGAACCTAGGTTCCATGACTATTTTCCCAAGTCTTTCCATTTTCTGAAGAAAGGGGCTGTGTCATTCTTTCTGATAGAAACATAAAATTTTATTGTGTATATATACCACCTTTTCTTGAACTATTCATATATAGAGTGGCTTCTAGTTTGGTTCAATATCTTAGATATGGTAATAATCCTTCCAAAAACATAGTTGTAGATTTAGTGTGTTTTAGCTTGAGATCATTTCCACAAATGCCCAGGAGTGGGATTGCTGGCTCCAGAGCTATGTACATTTGACCTTACAAAATGATGCTAATTGAAATGAACTCCAAGGTATGGAAACAAGCCATTTTTTTCAGATGTCAACCTTGATATCTCTAAAGTAGTGTATCTAGATCTTATTTTATTTCATTTGTCTTTTTCAATTGGTTTATCCCTGGCAATCTCTGTCTTAACTCTGGTACCTTCCATTTTGTATATACATTTATCTGATTTTGAGAAGGAAAGGAAAAACATAGTGATGAAAGAAGTACAAAGAGCGACCCACTGCAACAATGATATTCACAAGACACTATGTCAGAAATGAACTTGACAACCTTGGGGTGGGGAGAGGGGTAGGAGGTGGGAAAGAATATGATAATAACAATGGAGGGGGTAACAATATTCAACAAGGAATTTACCTTACTCATGTAACTCTACCCACTCTGTAAAGTATCTTTGAAATAAAATAAAATTTAAAAATTGAACCTATCCTAAAAATAATATCCTTTTCAAGATCATACATCTCTCACAGTACTTGTGAGAGATTCTAGAGTCAAGCTGTTAGACCTGAAAAGGGATAGATTGGGAAGCCATGTCAAACAGCTTTGCTCTGGGAAGATCAAACAGTCAAGGGAAGAAAGGGATATGAGTTATTACCTCAAGGGTATTTAAGTTAGAGCTGTTGGACACTAAAAGATTAAGACTTTGGAGACAAGATGGATGTCTGTACTATAGTTGTAATGATTCTTGCTCCCTTCTTCTCCCTAACAATAAGGGATTCAATTATCACTGTGTTTACAAACAATACCTCATGTCAATAATTATAACCACAAACTAGATTGATGCCTTAGTTTGTGGACCTACCTGTAGCCACTGACCACCCCCCTATAGTAGAATGAATATAAAGTCTGTTAAGCAGGATTTGGGGATCCAGAAGCTGGTAATGTGGCTTTGGGTCCTCTGGTGTCTTCATTCCTGTCACTTCCTGTGATTTCTCAGTTCTTTGGCCAGGTATTCCATCATATTTGCTGTCCGAAGGTTGCGGTTAATGACAGTACTGATATTCTGAATACCTCAAAACAAACCACATAAAAATACTTCCTCAAAGAAGATTGACAAATGTATAGGATCACCTGGAAAGATACCAAACATCAGCAGTCAACCTGTGATCCTCTAGCAAGAAAGTGCAATTCAGGACTATCTTTACTTCTGATAATATAAGAGATGGATAATTGTCCCTTTTGTATATTTGGTATTTGGTATTGCATATATTTTCAGAAACACATATACATTGTGACATAATGTTATTTATTTCATAGGTCAGACCACGTCATTGGAGTGATGACCCATTTGCCTGAATTACACTTAGATGAGTGTGAATTGCCTAATTACGACCATTTCTCCATGAAACTCAGCAACACAGAATGAAGTATCAGGGTCAGGCCATTCCATACCTGTGAGGATTTATACCCAGATTAGAGTAATATACACCTCTCAGCACTCATGGCACATTCGCGTGTTATAATTGTCATCAGATCACAAACATGCTAGAGCTTAAAGTTGAATGATGGGCAATACATTTTCAATGCAATAATGATGATCACCCCTGCAAATATTCTCAGTGGAGAATCTTTCCTATACATTTTACTGACTTAACTTCCACTTTGTGCTTTACCATTATCAGGCAGGGTCACACTGTATTGAGCTACAATACTGCAGCAACCTCAGCTGCCTTTGAATGTTACCTCCAATCTTGGTACTAAGGTCAACACTGCAACTCTAACCACATAGTTAGTGGACACCCGAACTTTTCAAGCCTGGTTAACAATTGAGCTATCACTGCTCATTGCCAGTGTTAAAGATCTCACTCTTTAGATTTATTGTTTATCTTCTTATATTTCCAACACTGCCTTAGATGTTGGTTTTTGAAGTAGAACTTTTAGTTTGCATCTGATTTATGGGGGTGTTAGTAATGCCAGTTGAACTGCATATATTATAATGTAAGTAATTTGATGTTTTCACATGTGAATTAAATTTTGGTAATTGAGGAAGTGAATACACATCACTCACAAAAGTTTCTTTGTGTGTATTGGTATTGCTATATTGTGAACTTCCTAAACGCCATCCATGGAAGCACATTTCCTTAATTCCATCATTTCTGTCACTGAGACAAGGCTTGAAAGGTCCAGACCATTTGGCACCTCATAGTAAGAACCTTTTTACAAAGAAGGGGGAGAGAATAGCAAAAAGAGCAAATGAATCTTCCAACACTTTTGTTACATATTCATTATGCTTAGTCATTAAGACAACCATAATAGTATTGTTTATGACTTCTTACCTACTCTTTTCTGTTCTGAGCAGTTTTATTTATGGATCTTTAAGAAATCATAAAAGAATAACATAAGAAATCTATATAAATCATATAAGAAATCACAAAAAATAGTCTGTTAGCTATATATACTCCCAAAGACATAATTTCAGGAAAGTATTAAGCACATAAAATGTAATGTAATGACTCTTTATTCAAAACTTCAGCAGTTGTAGTTTATTTATTCTGATAACAAAGTTTATAAAATAAGTTACAATAGTATTCCAA
>NW_024872350.1:0-22860 GCF_019054845.1 Dipodomys spectabilis | reverse complement strand
ATATTTATTTGACTTCTATTTTTAAATAATGCACCACCCAATTCTGGTTCTCTTTTTCTTTTTGTGTCTAATCTATTTCTGAAGCATCTTTATTTGAATTAGATGAACTTCTTACTGTAGTTGAGTCATTGTTGAGTCTGTGTGCATGTCACTTTAAAATTGTACCTTTAAGCTTTTTATCTTAAAATCATCAATTTTTCATTATGGTTAAATTCTGATAAAATTTAGCCTCTCAACTCACAGAATGTTAATGCAGTCTTATTGCATGCCTCCCAAAAGCAAACAACAATTTACTACTTATTTTAAAAATGTTTTTAATTTTTAAAATTATTATTTATTTTAAAATATATTTTAAAAAAATTACCCAAAGTAAATTGTTTCTTAGATATTTAGACTCATATTCAGTCTCTATTGTGGAAACAAGAAAGGGGAAATATTGCTTTTACTCTTCCTTGAGCCACTCTGATTTACTACATCTATTTCTAAATGAATGAAATTCTGGCTTTGAAGGCTTTTGCTTGATATCCACAATGTCATCCTTCCTTTATTAATAGAAGAATTTGTAGAAAGGATGAGAATTCACGCTAGAAAAAGGAGAAGAGGAAAAGAGAAGGAGAAATCTACACATTTTGTTCTTCGTCATCTCAATCACAAGCTCGGGATAATGATTGTGGATATTAGATACAGTGGTCTAGAGTGATTAAACACATTTATAGAAAAAGATAACCCCACAAGTGATCACATGGAGAATGATTATTTATAAAATAAAAATGTAATAGCATCAAACAGGAAGTGTTATCTTTTTGATTAGTTCTTGTTTAGTAATTGTTAAATTCTGGTGTGCTATAGTCAACTATCATAAAGATATACAAGAATGGTAAGAAACTAACATCTTAATATTTTATTCTAATATTAGCTTAATTCTTGCTGTATTATACATATGTTGCTGTATTTGAGTTTTGCCTCAATTTCACATTCTATATTCTTACAGTATATAAGTTGAAAGAAGACTCCCTCTGGAAATATGCTATTTTTATAGCTAAGGGAAAAGAAGCCCGCTAATAGACCCAGACAAGAAGATAGAAATATTCCTCTAGAAATAGTCTTTGACCACTTCTGGTTCATTATTGTAAGCTGAAGTAAGTCACATGACTTTGCACAGTAGAGGTAAATGTCACCTACAGAAGCTGATGCAAGACATAGAGTAATATGCCAAGTTATGCGACCCTTGAGATAAAGAAGAAAATGAAGAGAACTATAATAGAATCAATCATACTTGCCATCACATGTCTCTGCAGGAAGGAAGGTATTATGTAGCTTTGTTTCTAAAACTACTGAGATCTTCAAATCATGTCTTTTATTTTTGGATGTTACAGGAATTAGAGAACATTTTGATACTAAAACAGCATAAAATCTCAAAGAAAGCTGGAGTAATCATTTCAATATTACATTTTGTTCTGCTAGGAAAAGAAACCATTTAATAGACAATGCTTTATACTTTCTTACCTAGTATCTTTTTTTTCCCAGAACTGGATTTTGTTAATATATGTGAATATCCACCAGGATAAATGTCATTTTTCTGCATCTTGTGCAGACAGCATAGTCAATTAGATATATGTGAGAGTTCATCAGTAGCACTTTTTTTAAAATTGCAAAAAATGTGGACAGGGAGCAAATATACATATTTTTCAACCATCATATTCCACTTCCTCCTTCTTCCTTCCTAGGAAACACACCCAATCAACAAAAAGGCTTAGATATTTGTCTCTTGACCTTGACAGTGGAAGCAGAATGTTTTGGATGTCTGAGCTGTTAATAGTGTTTTCAATAATAATGTCACATGCAACAGCCCTATGTGTCCTGCAGGTCAACACTGTACTTCCTTAGTGATATGATAGGAATGTCAACCTTACTGGACTTAGTATTGTTTTCCACTTCCTTTTCTACCACCTGGCCCAAATTATAATACAAAGTAATGGAAAGAAAAAGTAATGTCATCTTAAGAAAGTCATTTAGGGTTCTGGGAATTTGGCTTCATGGTACAGTGATTGCTTAGCATGCATGAAAGCCTAGGCTCAATTCCTCTAGACCACATAAACAGAAAAAGAAACACTGGAAGTAGTGCTGTGCCTCAAGTGGTAGAGTGCTAGACTTGAGCAAAAAAAAAGCAAAACGTCAGGAACATTTCCTTGGCCCTGAGTTCAAGCCCCAGGACTGGCAAAAATGTCACTTAGCTAGTAAATGCCGAATTGATGATCCATACTTGGAATGTATAATTGCTCCTTCCAACTATTACCTAACAGTAGTCCTTAATTCATTTTTTTACCTATATTAGGATACTGTGGTTTTTTTTTAAAAAAAAAAAAAAAGCAAAAACCTTTTTTTAACAGGTTATGGCAATTAGTGTCAGGAATGTGCTTAGATATCAGGTGAAGATTAATCCTGGAAATTCAAAGATTCCATGCTTTTGAGTGGTCACTTCTAATCACAATGAGAATGGTATCTAAGTGAGATTTGGAAATCTTTTTTGGTCAGTTATGGCACCAAAAAGGCAGAGGCTAATTAATAGTTTTAACAGAATTGAAGGAATAACTCCAGCTCAAAGAAATAAATGATAATAATAACTAAATTATACCAGACACTGTTCTAGGGAACCATTTTGGATTATTGAAGAACTAGTTATCAACTAGGCTCATTCCTCATTGCCTTTAGCATTCTAAATCACTTAGGCTAGTTCTTAATCTCTGTGTGATAAGTTTTATCTCCTTCTATGTTGTTCTTTCATACCTGATATCCTTTGCTTTCTAAAAATCTCAGTCCTTGTCTATTTCTCTATGAACAATTCCTAATACTAAATAACACCTACACAGATGGCAGAGGATGCTAATGTAAGTGTCCCATAGTTCATAAGTCATTAATATAACAACATGTAAAAATGAGGACATATTTATTCCTACCTCAATTTTTCTGAAAAGCTGCAATGTCATCATTTGATTCAAATTTGCATTCTTTGTCTACATAGTGTCATTAAGTTCACTAAATTCAAATATGAGCCAGGTGCTAGTGGCTAACGCCAGTAATCCTAGCTACTCCGGAGGTTGAGACCAGAGGATTGTGGTTCAAAGCAAGACTGGTCAGGAGAGTCCATGAGACTTTTTTCTTCAATTAACCACCAGAAACCCAGAAGTGGTTCTGCAGCTAAAGTGGTAGAGTGCTCAACTTGAGCTGAAGAGCTGAGGGACAGTGCCCAAGATGAGAGTTCAAGCCCCACGACAAACAAAAAAAGTGCAAATTTGACTTTCAGTTTACCCAAAAGGAACTACGAAGTTAATAGTAATCTTCCTAAGCATAAAAAATAATTCTGAAATGATTCAGTGCACCTACTTTAGCTGAGTTATTTAAGTTATGGCTTTTTGATGGATATATTCTATTATTTTAAAAATTATCAAATATTAGCTTTATAATAAACTTCTTCTAATATTTCTTGTTTCAAAAGAGAAGTCCATACAGTTGATGTCACCTGGTTTTCTCAGTTCAAAGCCAACCCAGGCAGGAGAGTCTGTCACATTCTTATCTCTAATTAAACACCAAAAAAAGCCAGACGTGGGGTTTTAGCTCAAGCAGTAGTGTACTAGATTTGAGGGTAGGTAGACAAGAAAGACAACTGTTCAGGGACAGGGTCCAGCCACTGAGTTCAAGAAAAATCTATACAGATCCAGAAAAATCTATACAAATGAAGAAGCAAACAAAAAACCCCACATATTTCTTTGAGACCATCCTTACAGCACTGGTTTGAGAAGAGGCTCCTTTTACTTATCATACTCACTGAATCCTGCTTTTTGGAATCCTCATTGCTATGGCGAACTCAGGACCAGATTAAAGGAATGGATAACTGACTTTTGCAACAAGAGAATCATCTCAGGAGCTAAATATCCATGCATAAGACACTTTAAAACCTCATGTCTTTGTTTCTTTGAAGTAGAATACTTTAAAATAAAGTTATTTTCTTTATTTTTCTATGCTGGCCTTCAAATGGCAGATTGTTTCCTTTTGTAATACTCTCAATTAGAAGTTTACAGAAAAGTTTTATGTGAGTAAAGAACACACTGGAACAAGTCAGAGACAGAGTTTCCTTCAAGCCTTGGATTATTTTCTTGTAGAGTAAAAAGGACAGCACAAATTAACTTGAACTTGGTCATTTCCCTATATTCAATTCCTCTCTTGGAATCAATATCCACTTCCCATAACAGTTTCTTCCACTTACTTCCAGGAACAATCTATGGTGCTACTCTCGGTAAAATGAATATTTTCTGGCTTCATTGAACTAGCACAAGTACATCATTGGACATGAGGTAACACGTGTTTCAGAGACAACTTACTAATGAGAAAATATGGAATTGTCATGGTTTATAAAACATTATCCATGTACATATGGCCGTATAAGATGATGTTAATAAAGTGAACCCAAAGATAGGGACACAACTTGTTTTTTCTTTCTTGTTATTGTTTTAATGTACTAAATGTACTATGTGATTTTTTTTTGTTTCTCTTCTATTTTCTTCCTCCATGGTGTAACCCCTGTTTTCACTGTATTTGATGTTTTTAACCTGCACCTTGCATATACATTTTTTCTAATGTGGGGATGGGAAGGGAAATAAAACACTGAAACAAAGATACAGTATGACCCATTGTAACAACGAGATGAACAAGACACTATGTTGAAAACGAACTTTAAAACTTGGGGATGAGAGAGGGGAGTTTGGATGGTGGGGAGAAAAAAGATGGCAGGGAAAAACAAAGAGGAGGTAACAATGTTCATTAGATAATGTACTTATTAACTTACTTATGTAACTAACCCCTCTGTACATGATTTTCAAAATAAAAAACATGGAAAAAATTATCCTGGAGTACATTAAGTTGAAATTTCCTATGCTCTGTAAATTAAGACCGATTTTAAGTGGGAAGAAGATTCTCAGAAACATTTTTTTGTGAGTGTGTGTGTTGTTCATTATTTCCCAAGTGTACATAAGTTAACAGTAGGAGATACAATAAGAATAATAGGAGAAAGAGAAGTTCTGTGTTTAAGTATAATGGTCCAATACACTATAGAAGACTCTGCAAATAAGACAACTTTGAAACAATGAAGCCAAGGAAAGTATGTAGATCTATGGGAGTGATATAGAGAAAGCATTACTACTAATGAAACATGAAGGATGAGGCCACTCTCTTTCACCTACTAACTCTAAATCATGGTAGCTAATCATGCAAATTTGTAAAAAGTAGAATGGAAGAATAATTCTGGTTCCAAGCAAGTCAGATATAAGAGTATGGACTTAATTGGGAAAAAAAAGGCCATGTTGAGAAAGCAGGAATTAATTATACTGGCAATGAACTGGTGGCTAAGATCATATTTCTTTTTTTCTTTCTTTTTCTTTTTCTTTCTTTCTTTCTTTCTTTTGTTTGGATGGTTGTGGGGCTTGAAGTCTGGGCCTCCACTCTTCAGCTCAAAGCTAGCGCTCTACCTCTTGGGCCACAGTGCTACTACCATTTTTCTGGTGGTTAATTGGAGATAAGTGCCTCAGAAACTTTCCTACTCATGCTGGATTTGAACTGCAATTCTCAGATCTCAGCCTCGTGAGTAGCTAGCATTATAGGCGTGAGCCACCAGCATCCCACTTAACATCACATTTCTAACAGTGTACATTCAGTATATGTAATGTGTATGTTCCTCTATCTTTATATGAACTCGAGTTAAAAATCTGGGCTACAGCTTTTGCGCTCACAAAAAATGCTTCTAGTTTAAAAGTTGATACTCCTGGAAAAATAGAACCTAAGAATGTAAAGGAGTCTGGGAAGTTCAATTTGCATCCAGGCTGGGAGAACAGTCTTTGAGACACTATTTATAATAACCAGCCAAAAGCTGCATTGGAAGAATGGTTCATGTGATGGAATACTAGTTATGAGCAAGATTGCTGAATAGAGCTTGAGGTTTTTACATATATATACAAACATGTACATACACACAGAGACACTTATATGTGCAAACACACATGTGAAACAACTCCCAGAATGTGTAGAAATGTTAGAAAATAATAAAAAAATATGTCCTAAGGCTAGAATCAAGTGATAATTTTTTAATATTAGAAAGTCCTCAAGTGAAATTTCCTCCAAAACGCTTGAGAATATTACATAGTTAAGGACCAGAGATAGTAAGAAAGTCAAGTAATCGTTATTGAAGGTGTTGGATCCATGGAGGAATGAATCAGAAACCCCTGCAGGTGTGTCTGAAAATGTTCGTATCCTGCGTCAAATGTTGGAAGATCTTCGAAAATATTTCATAAATATTTTGAGCCAACAGTCTTTTGAAAAATATTATCGGAGAAGTTCAGAAATGCTAGTCTGTATCAAGATTAAATAAACTAGCAAAGTATGGTAGGACAATGAGATACAAGCCTGGAATTCTAGCACTCAGATTAAGACAGGAGATTAGAGAGTGGAATTATATAGTGATACCTTCCCTGGACTAGGAAATATAATTTTGTCTCAATAAAACAAAACAAGAAAGGAATAAAAATCAAGAAAGGAATATACAGTTGCAAGTTTGGGCTAATTTTGTCATTATGTTTTAAGAAGTTAAGTTTCCTATTAAAATGCAACTCATATATTATCCTCAGTTGTGTTTTAAATGCTGGCATCATTACAGAAGATTCCTAGATGCAAAATAGCTCATGATTCCCAACCAAAAATTTGAAAAAGTAAGCATCATTCTGTTGGATTCCAAAGAAATGATGGATTACAAAAGCTTAAGGCTTTCATCTAATTTAAGACTTTGTAGACCTGGCTAAATTAGAATTTAGATTTAAAAAAAATATTTTTGTTTGTAATTTTTCTTTGTAATTTCATATTCTATTTCATATTCTGTAGGATAGAAGATTTAATTCACAAATTCACAAATGATTCTGGCATTCTATTTGCCTAAAATATTCTTTCAAGTGAGGTATAATTAGAACTTAGTTAATAGATAATTGCAACAGTTCCTGTGTAACATGATAATGTGAATAATCTAGACAAAGTTGCCAACAAATTTATGATATTAATTTATAAATTTAGAAAAGGCGGAATTTTTTGAGACTTTGGTGCACTATGGTATGAATAGAGTAATTGTGTGACATCCTTTTTCTTCTACCTATATATAACACAGGAAGAAATTTCCTTAATTACATACCTTTGTATACAATGAGAAAAATGCTAGGTTTGGGGTTTGTTTTTATTTTGTTTTTGTTGTTTGCTTTGTCCTAGGGCTTAAATTGTGGACTGGGGGAGTGTCCCTGAGAATGTTTTGCTCAAGGCTACTGTTCTTCCACTTGTGTCTGGCTTTTCATGAGCAGCTTATTGGAGATAAGAATCTAAGTAACCTTCCTGCCTGGGTGGGCTTTGAACCATAAGCTTCACATATTCATATTCAGATCTCCTGAATATCTGTGATAGATAAAAATATAGCTATAAATAATATTTGCAAGTGTTTTGATCTCAAGAATACCACTGGAGGGAAAATGATGCAGCAAAGTTTAGTGTAGCATTCTTTCCCCAATAAGAAGGGCATCACATTAGCAGAAAGGTAGTATTTTTTCACAATAATGACAAACTAGTCCTGATGGGAATTTAGGGAATTTTAAGGTCCACCTTACTAGTTGGAAACTGTTGGGCTAGGATGATTTTACAGCATAAAAACTTAGGATTGATGGTCATAGAAATAATAGTTTACTCTGATGAACATATGTTTACAATTGAGGAATTTATTATAGACACTTCATAGTTTTATCTTCTACCAGAATGTGGCTATTTTTTCTGTTGACTTTTAAATATGTACTCTCCCCCGCACCCCCACTGGAAACTGCATTTTTGCAGAATAAAATGCAAACAGGTACTGTTTTGAATGTCTCTGGAATAGCATGTTGGGAATTTGAAAATGAGTAGTTAGTAGTCATAGGAATGTTGAAGAACACATATATTCTCTCCTCTTAACAATTAGTCAGTTTTTAGAATTGAACTGTTTTCTGTTTTAGTATGACAATACTAAAATAATGTTTTTTTTTTCAAAATAATGGCAAGTTGATGACCCTCTGATAAAGAAAGGGATAATTAATACAAATTAGAAGACAAACAGGGTTCATTTTTTTTTAAAGTAATACACATAGAATAATATTTACTATACCAACATAGTGAAATTATATTTTATGTAGCTTATTTTTTAATTTGATTTTATTGTCAAGGTGATATATAGAAGGGGTCGCAGTAATTGTAAGGTAGTAAATACATAGCATGTTGAACTTTTTACCTCCTCCCTCATTTTTCTCATAATTTTCCTTAACCCCAATACCCTTAAAAATTGTAATGTAAATTTCCAACAAGTCTTGTGAGTATTGCTATTGCACTGGTTTGTCTTTTGCCCTTTGTCTTTCCATTTTGTTGTTCCTCTTTCCTTGCCAAATTAAGATATGTGTATATACAATACACAGGATCCTGAAATCAAATACAGCAGGGGATAAACCAAAGGGGAAAACACAAAAGTAAAAAGAAATCACATTGTACATTAAAAACAACAACCACAAAGAAAAACCTCTGTTTCCATTTCTAGGACTTTATTTTGCTCAGCATTATCTTATATGGTCATATAAACATAACTATTGAGACATTCGGCTTATCTGGTAGGACTATCGTAGACTTTCCTACTTATTACAAATGAGGGAAACCATGGAATCTCTTTGTGTCTTGCTTATTTTACTTAGTAAGATATTTCCAAGTCTTTCCATTTCCTTATGAATTAGAAGCATAGAATTCCACCGAGTGTGTGTGTGTGTGTGTGTGTGTGTGTGTGTAACATTTTGTCAATTCGTCCATCAACTGAGTGACATATTGGTTTAAGACATGATTGCAAGTAAGTATCACTTAGGGTCATTAAAAAATGACAGATGCCACTTCCCCAGACATTCTAAAAGCATGATTTCTAAGTAAGGCAGGGTTTTATGGTGGCACAAGTGTTGAGATATCTGGATGAGTCTATGTATATCTTGCACTGAATTAGGCAGGAAGATATCCAATATTATATAGGATAAAAATGGTAGTGACAAAATATTCCCTTGAGAAATATATAGGAGGTTGCCTGAAGTATGAAGTAGTTGAGATAATTTTGAAGAATTTAGAAATGCAAGCTCAGGTATGTCTCTTTAAATAATAATTATGTAAGTCGAAGGGCAAAAGAAGAGGAAGAGAAGAAAATAACTGACATCAGATAATTTTCCCAAATCAGAGTATAAAACATAATCAATAACTTTCAAGTTAAAAAGAGACCAATATAATATGTCGCACTTAATTTAGGTACATGCAAAATATTTACTTGGCTTTTTCCTACTTTAATGCTCTAAAATAAATGAAGACATAGAAAAGTTATGTGATTGCCATTATTTCAACTTGAACACTAACTGTGATGAGTCCTCTTTTTCTCACTTTGCACTTCGAAAATAGTAGCTAAGTTGATGATGTTGTGGCTGATTAGAGGTAGACTAAGGGGCTTCTACTTGTACAATTATCCCAGAATAGTTTAAAGCAGTTTTCCTCTCAAGATATCCAACTACATTTTCTGAAGTTGTGCTTTGAACACACCCTCACACTTTGAAATTATTTGAAATTATACTTCAGCATTTCCTTAGCACATTCTACTTTGTGCCTTTGTCTTTTTTGCACATTCCTTTTGACTTCATAGTTGCTCTATTTCCATTTCATCTGTAAAAACTGCTAAGAACATTGTTCAACTACCACTTCTTGTTTGCACATGCCCAGTCTATGTATGAAGGTATTTTGTACATGTTAAGCAATAGGGTAGTACTCACTCTCTGAGGAGAAAAGTTCCACATTATGCCCACATTAGAGGGCATAGAATTTAAAGCATTTTGAGACAAACAGTGATATTAGAATTGAAAGGCTCCTTAGGGACATTTTCTTGGAGCTCATTAGTTTACCCAGGAGAAATATAAATATGCACAAAACATGGAGCTAATTAGTAAGTATCCGAATTAACACTAGATCCTAGATGTTGTGTTAATACAAGTCACCATTGTATTATTGTTACATCAGAATCCTTCCCTACTTACAAATATGGATTAGAAAATGAAAGAAAGGCATTAAAGCAAAATGTCTTATCTTTTTAGGCATTTAATCCTAGTAGTGAGGTTAATGTCTGAACTCTTCCATTCAATAAACATTTAAAGTTTATAAGAGTACTTCCTACATTTAAGAATTTGTGGCATGCTGATTAACAGGGTTATTTCAGCATGAAGATATTCCTAACAAGAACTAGATTAATAGAGTATAGGACAGTTATGATGTGTCAATCAGTCATTTTCTATTCTAAAGAAGAATCAATTCGAGGAGTGTTCAGTAACATCAGTAACATCAGTGTTACTTTTCCTAGATTTATAATGAATAGGCTGAAAAAATATCCAAACATATCTAAAGATATTTCAATAAAATCCCAAACTGATGTGGATACATGTGTCACTCATTAGAACTGTAGACAAATTAGTCTTATCTGTGCTGTAGTTCAATCTATAATCACCTGGCTAAACAAACTCTTCAAAAATATTCACAGAATTCCTCTTAGTAAAGATCATGAGTTATATCTGTACAATTCTTCTAAGGTCAGGATAAAACCATTTGTTCCCAGCATTTAAAATCAACAGGATCTGTTGAATTCATGGATCCAGAATTTTATAACTTCACATTCATATCTCAAAATTTTATTGATATGACTTTCACCAAAACACTTCTTATTGAACTTGTCTATGTCCTTTTAGTGTTCAAATCCAAATAGCATATTTCCTTCAATATCTTCCTGACAATTCTTTCCCTCCTTTACTTCTGTAAATCTGTTTTTATTACTTTCTTGTTTCCTTATTTATCTCTTTCTTCTATTTTTGTCCACTATGATGCTCACATTGCTCACATTTGTGTCAGAACTTTCCTTTTCCTCTTCCCTTTAATAATGCCCCAGATATTATTATTCTTTTTCATATTAATGGTCGTTGATATTTTAATGATGTCTAAAAAGACTTATCTATGCATCCGTTTAACATAAATTTTAGAACTATCAGAGAATTTTTTCCTCTAAATCCATCATTTCCACCTGTAGTCCTTATTACCAAGAATATTACTAACATGGTTGCCAGTCAGAGACGTGGAAGAACTTTAGATTTCTTCTTATCCTTCTACTTCCGTCCATTAGATAAGATGAATGATCAAGATTTTCTCAGTTTCTGTCACTAATATAATTTCTATGTACTCCTTTTTATGCCCCTGACACTGGTCTGTTTCAAATTCTCATCATTGGTCACTTAGACCTAAAACAACCGCTTACATAGTATGCTTTTTCCCCATAGACTTTTCATATTGTTCCTCTCCATCACCAAATTACTGCTCTATGTAAGCCCACAGAGTGAAGATCTCAGAAACAAATTCTAGTATCATTATTTACTCACTACATTGACTGTTGGCATTACATTTCTTATCTGTAAATGGATATAATATACCAGAAATATTGAAGAATATATTTGTTGACCTCTAGAGTAAGAAAAAGAACAGTGAAGAGTCCTTACATTTTCCACCTTACCTTACAAATAAGAAAAGAGTCAAATTCAGTTTGTTGGTTTAAAATCACAAATTTTTTCATGCAGAAACAAAAATAAGTCATCATCAGGCTACACTGTGGCCATCATCCTCATCAAAATTATTATCACCATAAGTGCTAATTATTGAAACTCTGATATGTGTGTATGACTTTGCTATTATTTGTCTTTTGATTAATAATTTTAATGTTACAACTGTGCATACATCCATATTAAAATTTTGAACAAATAAAGAAACAAAAAAAACTAAACCATATCAGGTAGCTTGACTATGTGCTTATAACAAATTATGGAATAGATTTCTGAAACATTGCAAATTCCTAACCAGTATGAATTAACTTCCTCTCTCTCCGTCACTACACACAAATATTTAAGAGTTTGAACAGAACGTTTTTCAAGTGATATACTGTAAATGTTACTACAATATCATGTGTATATCTAAAATTTCCTTTAAAGTAATAATCTCCACTTTCAAATCAAGTATTAGTTATTTCATTCTTGGAAACTTTTAGGTAAAGACTGTATATCTTTGAAATGAAAAAGGTCAAAATAGTAGCATAAAAATTTTAGAAGGAGTCTGTTTCAGAAATACATATATACATATATGTATATATACGTTATGTGCAGAAAGACATACATTTTTAGAGATTATTTTTCATCAGAAATATGTACAAATATCTAAATTTCTGTGGAGAACCATGTACATTATAGTGAAAGTTACACCTTAAAACATAATTAAAATTAAAAAAAATACATCAAACCAAATGCCAGTGACTCATGCTTATAATTTGAGCTATTCTGGGTGCTGAGATTGTAGAATTGTGTTCGAAACTAGCCCAGACAGAAAAGTACTTGTTAGAGTCTTATCTCCATTAATCACTAAAAACAGGAATTAGCTCTGTGCTTCAAGTTGTGGAGTGCTGCCCTTGAGCATAAAAAGCCTTGGAGACAATGCCAAAGTCTTGCAAACAAGAACAACAACAAGAAAATGTATCTCATTAATTTCACAAAAGCAAATTTTAACTGCTGTGAACATTTCTTAGAAACATGAATACATGCCCCTGGAAAATGTTAAGTAAAAGTATAGAATATTTACTTCTATGTTAAAGACATGACTATTTAGATTGTTTAAGATATTTAGGTGATGATTAGGAATTATGAATAATGAGAGTTGGGTAATAGATTGGGACGGGACTTTTATTCTATTTACAATAGTAATAAAATGATATGTGTAATGATTATATAAACTTATTCTTGCTTCGTATATGAATTATATTAAGTGATAAACATTTTAAAATGATTTCCAATGCAAAGGATTATCAGTTCTTTTTTAATTTCAAAACAATTAAGAAATGTATTCCAAGGCTAGTTTGCTCTAAGACTATATTTGTTTTCTAAAATTAATTTAGGAATGAGTTAAGATTTAGATAACTCTGCACAGCAGAGGAGAGTGAGAGGGGATAGAATGATGGACCACATAGGAGCTGTATGTCATTGGTACTGTATTTCAAAAAACAGAAAGACTTCAGAGAAGAGAAAGTGGAATATAAGGTGTCCTGAATCAAGTTTTGTTTTAATCCACCTAATAGTTTTGACTGAGAGTCAGAGAACATGGGAAAATAGAAAATAAAATAGAAAATAAAGCATTGTAAAAACCTGTTACAATGTAAGGAAATTGTAATAGGAAGATGATAATTTCCAAAGAAATAAAAGAAAGAATAGGTAAACTCTAAAGGGAAAAAGAATGAAGAGAGAAAAGAAGCAAAGTAAAACCTTCATCAACAACAAACACAAGAGTTTGGAAGTGGAAAGGCAGTAGAAATATTGTAAATAACAATAAAATAACAATAAAAATTGCTAACGTGGATAGAAGATGAATCACACTTTATTATATATGAGTTTGAATTCATAGGAAATGAAAATTTTAAAGTCATAATTTAAAACAGTATTTGAATTATAACTAGACAGTATATCTCAGTGGTAAAACATTGGCCTAACATGTGTGAAGCAATGGTGTGATCGCCCACACATTACAAAGTACACACAAAGCACCCACACAAAAAGCCCACATTAACACAGACACACACACAATTTGGAATATTGATATTATCATATTAAACAGAGGAAATTATCACAAATAGTAAAAATATGTTAATATGAAATCATATTACTGCTCATACTATTTAAAAGTTTAGTAGAAATAAAATAGTCACAATATACTTGGATTCTTATAGATCAACTAAATTGAAAATTAAGAAATAGAAGACATGAGAACCTTTGCAAACAAGTTTTAAATAATAAACATTTTGAAACATGTATACTTTTATTTTGGCAGAAAATTGATTTTAATGGTATTTTAACTCAAGATTTAAAATATGATAACCAGGTGCTCTATATCTCGCTAGAGATGGCTATATTTCTAATCATTTCACTCTGTATACTTTTATAATAAGGTCTCATCATTTCAAAGCCTCTCCCGAATCACAAACCCTACTAATACTTCCCACCATAGCTAGAAAAATGGAAGCCACAAATCACCATGCCCTACTCAAACATTTTTTTAATTCAAGTACAAATATTTCCAAAAAGTGACCAGGTAATGAAGCCTTCTTAATAAAGTATGTGCTTCTTGAAAACACAGTAACGACAAATATGTTTAGAACTACAAGAAATTAAATTTATTTAAATTCACCAACCATATAAAAATTAAGAAAATAATTTTTAAATATTCATGTTAAATATTTTAAAAGCAACATATGTGTCTAAATAATTTACATGTGTAAAACTCATGCAAAATTAAATTAATTAATCCTATGACTGAAAAAAGAATTACTCTAAAGAAACAAAAGAAAATAATTAAATTCAAAATTTGAAATTTAGAAAATAAAATGAAATGCATTCTTTAGTTGACTTAAGTAACTGTAAACCCTCTGTATATCAATTTAATAATAAAAAAAATGCATGAACAAAGAAAGCAAAAATACCTATTGACCAATAGCAACAGCTAAAGCATCAGTATTTCTTTCTTTTACTGTACAAGAATATCGATGGAGGGGATAACAATGTTCTTTCCATTAAAAAATATACACATTACCTTACTTATGTAACTCTAACCCCTTCGTACATTACCTTTACAATAAAATTAAATTAAAATTAAAAATAAACTAAATAATATAACAATTAAGAATTCTTAGCCGGGCACTGGTGGCTCACGCCTTTAATCCTAGCTACTCAGGAGGCTGAGATCTTAGGGTCGCGGTTCAAAGCCAGCCCGGGCAGGAGAGACCGTGAGACTCCTATATCCAATAAACCACCAAAAAACTGGAAGTGGCGCTGTAGCTCAAGTGGTAGAGCGCTCGCCTTGAGCTGAAGAGCTAAGGGACAGCGCCCAGGCCCAGAGTTCAAGCCCCACGACCGACCAAAAAAAAAAACAAAAAAACAAAAAATGAACAAACAACAAAAAAAGAATTCTTAGAAGCCATTGTTTAAAAACTTTGTAAAAAGATACCCTAAGTACCCAAGGAATATACTTTGATGATACTATTTAAATACTTAAACTTCAGCAGAGAAGCAAAAAGTTTACAAATGTTACAAAGTAAAATAATAAATCAGAATATATTACTATTAATAAAAATCATAAGATGAATTTATAGTGGTAGACAAATATGTGAGAAATGAGACGAATTGCCATCCGTTTGCAGTTATTAAGTGAGAAAGAATTTTCTATGTCTTTTAAATTTATCTTAAGATAATGAAGAAACGATTTTGTCACATCATATGATAATCAGATAAAGATGATATTAAACCAAAGAACAGATTGTACTAAGTTTTGGGATGTTAATGTATTTACCTATTTTGGTTGTGGGTAATTGTGGGGATTTCAACTTGGAGTATTGTTCTTTCTAGGCTGGCGTCATATCAGTGGTTAATTTTAGAATAGGGGTTCACTTTCCACAAGAACATGCACCCGATCTGTCCTTTTAGCCTTCCCATCATCAATGGCATCAGAGTTGTACACCAATTGGTCTAGCTGCCTACCTTGGCTGACCTGGATTCTGCAGTCCTTCCAATCTTAACCTCTAGATAGCGCAAGATGGTTGAAATGATTCAGTCACCCAGCAACACATTGAGAAGGAAGTCCACTAAACTTTTGGCTTGGGTTCTGTTCTCAAGCGTCCTAAGTAGTTAAGATTAGAGATGGGAGCCTTTGGTGCCAAACAGTAACAATATTTTTAAAGCAACTAGACATATATATGAGTTAGGCTTGTGATTACCTCAGGAAAAGAATAAAAGAGCAGTGAAGCATAAAGGACAGTCAGAAATTTAACTAGCTACTCAGAGGCTGAATCAGCTTAGCTAGCTACTCAGGAGGCTGAGATCTGAAGACCACTGTTCAAAGCCAGTCCAATCATGAAAATACATGTGATTATCTCCAAAAAATCAGAATACAGTAATGGCTCGAGTGGTAAAACACTATCCTTGGGCACAGAAGCTTAGGGATAGTGACCAGGCACTATCAAGCTTCAGGAATGATGAATACATGCATGAGCACCTGCACATGTGCATGTGCATACACACGTGCGCGTGAACACACAAACACACCAATGAGTATTTCAATGTGACCTTCTTCATTTTTTATCTTGTTGTATCCTATTGCCATGTATTAGTTCACAAATTAACAAAATCAGTTAAGCAGCTATTTACATCAACTCATCATGTTTCTCTAAAGTCTATTCTCTTTTTGCAAGCCTGCTTTTATTTGACCCAAAAGTAAAGTATTCAGGAGGGCAATTCATCTCCCTCAACTCTGTAGTATTGCATGATTGTTTAGGTTCCTCCTAGCTATATGATTTTGTGAAATTCTGCATCAAACAGCGTATTTCTTTCACGAGAAGGGAAGCCTCTGTCAAACAATTCATAATAGGTTTTTCTCCACCTGGCAAGCATCTGTAGTTTTATTATCTTCATATATTTCATGATCTGTCTGTGTATGCTAAAGACTGCTGTGAAAATAAAAAGACCCTTCTCAGCACTTAGCATTCATATAACATTCATAGGTATGAAGGTGTTTAAATATTATTGAAATTGCTTTGGAATAAATAATGTTGACCTTGACTATCTTGAGAAAGAAGAATTGGTTTCTCAGCACTTAGGTAAGAACGTTAGTGAAAGAAACAAAAGGAAAGTTTGGAACAACTCAACACATACATTCAAATGAAACAAAACAACCCAAGAAAACACAAATTAATTCAGTACTCAAAAACCTGCAAGAAATGCAAAGATTTAAAAAAAATCAGCTATGATAAGCTTTTGAAAATCCTGACTACCTGGGAGTCTACTGTTGTGAGGACAGTGGTTAAAACTTAGACTGGACAGAAAGATCTGTACACAATGCCATGCACTTGTTATTCTAAATTCCAGGAAGAATAACATAAAGTGGACTGAGCCCAAGATCATACACAAGAAGGAAGCCCGATTCTATTTGAAAAATAATCAGATTAATTTAGGGCTGGGGGCATGACAAAATGGTAAGAACACCCATTTAGGAGATACAAGACACTCAATGCAAAATATATTATGGTTATTGAAGAAAAAAGCTATGACTTTAAATAATTGAAATGATTGTAAGATTTGAGTATTTCAGTGGAGAAAAAACCCATGAGAGAGATAGAGTGAACCCATGTTGTGATCCTTTCTACTTAAGCTATAATGTTGTGTGGTACTCCAGACATAACAGAGTTATCTTGCAAATGAGCATGGATGTGCATTTGGGTGATGGAAATACTCTACTTACACAGGTGTAAATCAGATTTTTTGGCTAGATTATAGTTCTTGAACTAAGAGTCTGTGTGATGTCCCTGACCTTTTTCTCTCAAGGCTACCACTCTACTACTTTGAGCCACAGTTCCAATTCTGATTTTCGGTTCGTTGTTTGGAGATAATAGTCTAATGGACTTACTTGCCCAAGATGGCTTCAAATCAGGATCGTCAGATCTCATCCTCCTGAGTAACCAAGATTCCAGGCATAAGCTGTCTATTTTTTAAATAATTTAGTAAATCATACAGTTACAGAAGTTATAAATTATCATTGCAACCTGTGTAACAGATGTGTGTGTGTATATATCAATGCATAAAGATAGAAGTATTTTAACGTATCTTTGTATCTACAGTAGATTTATGAAAAATCAACCTTTGTTGTAAAGTAAAATAGAAACAAAAGTTATTAATGAGGAAAACATAGGGAATTGTCACATGTTTCTTGTTGTTGAATGGAATATGAATTGCGAGAATCAGTTTGGGAAAACCATCTTAATTTAACAAAATGGGTAATGGGTATTAATTCCAATCTCTCTATTTGCCCATATTGTGCATCCTCACACATGAGTGTCAAAACCAAACCAAAATTTTTGCTTTTGTATTTAATGCACCTGTTATAATTTAGGGGATTAATGAAGTAATCAAAAAATGATTAAAATAATAGTAAGTGATTCTATGAGTTAGAGCTGAAAATGTTTTTAAATATTATAATAGCTAATTAAATTGAATTTATCTTACTTTTCCTCTATTGTCATGTCTCTCATTCCCAAATTAGAAAAGTACATAGAAGGTTCTCACTAAATTATGTGTACAATCATGAAAAAAATGTATTGCACAGTGTGGTTTTAGCTTATTGAGACCTGTAGGGTGTAGTATGTTTTTGAGGACTTGCAAAAAGTTGTGATGGAGATGAAAGGAGGGATGTGCTTATTCTGGAAAATTGCTTAGAGGATTGCTCCCAGAAAGATAGTGACGAATTCTTCCTAAAGATACAGTAAAATCACTTTCACAACCATGTTCACTGCTGCACTATTTACTGTAGCCAAGTTATGAAAACAGCCCAGATGCCTTATGGTGGAGGAATGGTTGAAGAAAGTGGGGCACATATACACAATTGGATTGCACCCATCCATTATGAAGACTGTTACATAATTTGCAAAGAAATAGATAGATCTAAAAATATGTTAAGTAAATTAAGTCAGAGCCAGACACACAAAGGACCCATGTTCTGTCGTGTATTTGGAACATAGGTCTTTATGCAAGTTTACACAATAGTATTGCAGAAGAGTATTTAAAAGGTGTAATTTCTTATAAAATTGAACATTTATTCCAACAAAATGAACACCAAGAAGCTATCATTTGGCAGATATGAGAAAGTCAAAGGGAAGGAATAAAGAGAATTATGGACGAAGAGAGGGAATGTATAATATTCAATGCAGACACTAGAAGAAATGAAAGTGGGGTGAGGTTTGGAAGGATGTGGGAAAGTTATGTAAAGATCCATTGTACTTATAAACTGATTTATTGAATGGAAATTCCTTCGTACGACTATTTAATAAAAATATAACTAAAAACAATGGAATCGCGGCTGGGAAGGTGGCTCAGTGGTAGAGAGCTTGCCTTACATGCCTAAGGCCCTGGGTTCGATCCCTCAGCACCACATAAGCAAAAAGTAAAAAGCCGGAAGTGGCGCTGTGGTTCAAGTGGTAGAGAGCTAGCCTTGAGCTGAAGAGCTAAGGAACAGCTCCCAGGCCCAGCGTTCTGGACCCACGACAGGACCGCCTCCCCCCCCCAAAAAAAAAAAAACAATGGAGACATTTGAATCTTAAACTGTGTTCTCTTAAACCATGAGTCAAAATAATAGTTTCCTTCTCAGAAATTTTCTTTGCAGTTTTTTTCCTCAAAATGACATAAAAGTGACCAACAAAATGAATGTCAATACATCACATTGCGTATCCTAAAGAGACACAATATAAAAATCACAGTAAAAATGTTAGAATTCATCACATGATAAAATAACAGGGAGAAAGGATCAAATGCTGATTGTTTTTCCAAGTACGTTACCCATGGTATGTAATTTAATCCTCACAATAATCCCATAAAGTAGAACTACTTCCATTTCTAATTCTGAGATGATGATATTGAAGCTTTCAGAGTTGGAATTACTAGTACAAAATTGCACAAATGGTAAATCTTAGCCTGCGCCCCATTCCCACCTTATCAAATAACTTCATTCTAATTTATGACTAAAATACCAGCACTTAGTCCACTAATTCTAGGAAAATTTCCCAGAATTATTGTCCACATTCTAATGATATTTCACTTTATCTTTGTTAGAAAATAGGAAACTAAGCGGGATGCCGGTGGCTCCACCTGTAACCCTAACTACTCATGAGGCTGAGATCTGAGGAATGCAGTTCAAAGCCAGCCCAGACAGGATAGTCTGAGAGATTCTTATCTATAATAAACAGCTAGTAAACCAGAAGTGGCACTGTAGCTGAAGTGGTTCAGTGATCAACTTGAGCGAAAGAACACAGGGACAGTACCCAAGCCCAGAGTTCAAGCGCCACGACCAACCAAAAAAAAATCAAAAAACAAAAAGGAAATAAGTAACTGTAATATGAAAACTCCAAGTTCATAATCGATTTATACCTCCCTGGTGAAAGGAACTGCTAAACTATAACATTCTTGATTTCTAGCTCAAAATTTTAGAAATCATATTCTATCCCATGACAACACTGCATTGCCTGGGGACCCTCATCTCTGTTTAACACAATCATACTGAAAGAATAACCTCCCCAATTCCTGATGGAAACAGACTGCAGGTCTATAGACCAATCATTTCCACATTGTAGCTCAGATAAGTTGTTTACCATTAGAAGTATTTTGATTACTTTTTATACCCAACATTTTGAGAGAAATGTATTACTTTAAAATGCTATTAAAGCAAGACTGATATAAAAATCACCTTTGACCCCAGATAAATATTTTACCTTTCATTTACCCAAAAATGCAGTCTTAACTATCATTAATGTTAGGAACGAGAGGTTAAAAATCATAGACACCAAGACCTAAGCATCAATTAAAGACTCTCCAACTTGTGAATAAAATTGGTTTAAAAAGACATCAATACTACTGCACGTTTTTCAAAATTTCTTGTGTTACTGAAGATTCAATCATAAAATATTAACACTTGAAAAGAACTCATTTTCTTGAAAGTAGGACACAAAACACAAGATTAATCCTAATCATTTTCAAATAACTTTATTTTTTCTACAAATTCGCTCTTATAATTATAAAGAGTATGAATCTAACTGAAGTACAGAGCCACAAAGGAAATTATTTAACTGCATCATCTACATTCAAAAAACTGTTACTAGAAAACAAAATTACACTAATAATTAGCTTACCAAATTCACTTTTATTCAATTTCATTTACTTTCATAAAAACTGGGTTTTCATAAAATGATAGATAAAAAAGCCTATATACCCACTTACATCTTCAGATCTTAACAATATTTATTTCAGAAATGTCTTTAGCTCTATAGTCAATGAAATGAAATAATACTGAAATATTCAAAGGCTTTTCAGAAATTGCAAGACTCGCTTTGGGTTGTTATGTATATTGGAAAAGATATTCGAAAAGCCTTATTTGTTAAAGTTGTGATAGTTACTCCCACAAAAGAGCCATTAGTGAAGATCCAATTGCATGTACAAAACAACTTCAAATATATCCACAATCTGGAGGTGACACAGGCTTTTTGTTTGTCTGTTTTTGAAAGGTATATCTAACAAGCATATCCACAACACTGATTTTCAGTCAATATGATGGGATATTCGAACCTAATAAATACAGGGTTGATTATCTTAGTGAGAATAGATATGATGTTACAAAGAAAGTTATTTTCAACAGAAATCTGGAAAGAGTTTATCCACCTTGTGTTTCACGGGAATAACGCGAGAGTAATACCTGTTTGGTCAAATAGGTCAAACTCACTCCATGAGTATATCTTAAAAGTATAACGAATTTAAGAGGTCAAATACATATTTTGTACTGACAGTCATCTTATAGTACTAACTTACTACCTAATTATATCTGCATCTTCTTACCTAACATACAATAAGTGCTGAAATTGGTCTCTTTTATCTAACTTAATGTTGTATATGCTTTGATTATGATGATGTTATTATTTGAAAATAAAATGTACAGAAGAGTGGCTCCACAGAAATGACATGACAAAACACTGATAAATAAAAGCATTGCAACACAGTTAGCGCTTTTCAGCCTCACCCTGTCCACATTGGCAAGCAACATTGCAACAGCACACTCACACATATACACATACACACATGTGTGCACATGTACACACATATATATGCATGCTAAATTCAGGGTTTAATACAAAAAAGTACAAATAAAATATTAGTGATTTGGACAAACATTAATTTGCCTTATTACAAAATAATACACAATCCAGTCACCATGGGTGTTACATTTTACTTGCCTCGCCACATGTGACCACTTAATTTATTTTAATTCATTCATTCATTCATTTGTTTTGTGCTAATACTAGCCTTGAATTCAGGACCTGGTTCTGTCCCAGAATTTGTTGTTTTTTTGTTTTAGTTTTCTCAAGCCTAGAATTTTACTGCTTGTCCCACAGCTCCATTTCTAGCTTTTGCTGGTTACTTTCAAATCAGAATCTAATGAATGTTTTATGCTTGGTATGGTTTCAAACCACAATCCTCAGATTTCATCTTTCTGATTAGCTAGGATAAACACATGAGCCACCAGTGTGGCTTCTAGATTTTCCTCTATAGCTATCTAATGCACATACTTAGATAGTAATTTAAAACTTAGAGTATAGAAGCAAGTTGTACAGTGTTGATATTGTCCTGTCAGAAATTTAAGCTAGTAAATTTCTTCTTAAAACCATGAACAAAAATACCATGATATAATATAAGAAAACTCACTATTGAACACATGAGCTTTAAGAGTTTTCTAATAAATCCATTATTTGTTACCCAACATTAGAAAAAAACTGTATAATGCAGTAGTAAAAAAAAGTCTTTTGTAGGAATACTTAATTACCTTGTTTTTAAAGACACCTGTTTTCATCTAAAAAAGTAGGCCTGTCTATTGTCTTCATGTGATTTTGATGGTTGAAGGTGCTTAATGAGAAGTCAAAGTGTATTACTAATCCTTTGCTATCAATTAAATCTCACCTTTTCTTCTTGGAACATATAATGATTAAAGCAATAGTTCATAATCAGCAAGCAATAGTTCAGATTCACACTTCCAGTGCAAGTGGATCACTAGTAATTAATCCTTGATACCATTTTCCACAAAGTTTTGTCCCAG
>NW_024872349.1:0-25854 GCF_019054845.1 Dipodomys spectabilis | reverse complement strand
TATCATTAATGAAAAATTGTTGTTTATGCAAGCAATCCCACAATCTACCTTTGGGAAAATGATAGGAAAATTGCCCACTAAAATTTACTAATGCTATTTGTAGCATTTCAGACATGTTTAATAAATATTTTACTTGGTCTTTTGGCAAAGGAAAAATAATTTTAAATAAATTATACCCCGATAGGGTAAATACCCGTTGCCTGGCCTGTTGAATAATAACTGTCAACTGTTGTTCATAAGGCATAATATTCTTTGTAAATCTATGCCGTGTATAAATCCATTCTAATCATAGCTCATTTTGTCCTATAATTCTTGTTGGGTATTTCCATGTATCCAAAATATATAAATTTATGGGTTGATTCAGCATTACTCGATGTAAAAACATTTCTTTTTTATTTTTTGCTGTACAAATTGTAATTTATTTTTAGCCTTCTTAGTTAAAATTTTTTGCTATGTAAATCAGGCTCCCCTTGTAACAATTAAAACAAATTATGTAATTGGTAAGTAGGAATTTCTAAGGCTGGTCGCATCCAATTAATATCTCCTAATAGCTTTTAAAAATAATTTAACGTATGTAATTGATCACGTCATAAAGATATTTTTGAGGTGTCACTGTTTGTCTGGAAATAACATATCCTAAATATTTAACCACTGTATCTTTTTGTATTTTTTAGGTGCTATTATAATTGTGATAAAAATTTAACACAGGGTTTATTAGTTTTTTGAATTACTTTAGTCCAAGAGCCAAAATGCTCTTCTACTGTCCGAATCCTTTCCCATGCTATGTCGTGTAACTGCTCATGGATCTCTTTCAGAGAGTTCACTTGCATTTGAGCCTCCACATATTGTTCTGTTACACTCAACATGGGAAAGGTTATGACCTGTAGGCTGGGATTACTGCTCTGTGCATTTTGTCTAGACCTTTCAATACATAACTCAGTAAACCACATTTGCCATTGTAGGTATTTAGGTTTCTTAAGCAAGGCTCTACAAAGCATCTTCCAATCCTCAGGCGCAAAATTATTGTAATGTTGAGCAAGCCCATTAAGCAATTCCTTAACATAATGATACTGAGGTCCATACAATGTCACTGCCTTTTTAAGTTTACCAATATCATAAACAGCAACACCTTCATATCTGGCTGGTTGAGCTATACCATTCATACGGGGTGGTCGAATTACAGCATAAGAAAAAATAGGCATTTCATCATCAAACTCACTGTCGGAGTCCTCTGTTTCGTGAGGGAGTGACGCTGTAAAAATTGTATCAGCCAGCGGAGGAGCCGAAGCCTGCTTTACTTTCACTTTCTCAGGTTCTTCTTTCACTCTGCTAACTTCCAACTCCATATGTTGTAATTTTGATAAAATCAATTCCATTTGCTCAGACATTTTATTTACACTTTCAGTTTGCTCCTTTTCAGCCCATTTTTACCTCTAGTTTTTTCTCTGTTAATTGCAATGCATCCTTATCTATTGCGCCCTTAACCTCAGAGTCCAATTGTAAATCTACAATAGATGGGGTGGCCTCTTTCTTTAAGTCTGCTATTAATGTTTCCTCATTCAAAGCTTTAAAAAGGGTATGTAAAATAGCCCAAAATCTAATAGGACCAAAATCTAATCTCTTCCCCTTCTCTAACAGCTCTTTCTTCATTATTCTTTACTCGTTTACAATTATCAACATCTAATGTTCCTTTATCGGGGAACCAAGGATTCCATTCCCTAACTACATTAATACACATTTCTATGTCAAAAGAAGAAATATTTACACCATAGGCAGCAAGAAAATGTTTAAGCATATGTAAGTACGGAGTAGACTTAACTTGTCCCATCACCCTGTAATTAAAAGTACTTACCTGAATATCCCTTCCTGAATTCAACAATGCAGGGTCCTTGTTTGGGCGCCAATTGTCAATGTCTAGTTCATTGGGGTCCCTGGGTAAGGGTCAGGAAATCACCAGGACACAGGGGATGCAGAGTGCAAACAGCAATTGCCACTGCATGCTGTGCTTTATTGTTAGTAGGTATTTAAAGACAAGCAAGCATGATCTTTGCCAAGATTTGGTCAGAAGACATTCACACAAAAATTTCAACAGATACATTTTTACTTGACCTATGAGAAAATGTCTTGGTATATTATTATCTAAACTATTTTAGAGCAAGCTCAAACCACTTCACCAATCTCAGGAAAATGGTTGACCAGCTGTTCATCTATGCTTAAGCAAGCAGAAGAGCTACTTCCTCAGCTGCCAGAAGTCTGTGACATGTGTTTTGAGATAGGGAGAGAGAACATTTTCCCTCTCTAGCCCGGCGTGCTAAGAGCTTTCCTAATCCCAAACGCAGTCCTCAGATAATCCTGAGACTGGAGCCTGTATCATTCTGCCCCCTCAACATAGACACTGAGTCTTCACACTCTATGATTCATTTTTTAAGGCTTTTACACTTTCCATGAAATAGACCCTTTACATCTTTGGTTAGTTTAATTCCTAGATACTTTTCTATTGTGAATAGGGTTGTTTCCTTGATTTCCATTTCTGCTTGTATATTGTTGGTGTGCAGAAAGACAACTGATTTTTGTGGGTTAATTTTGTATCCTGCTACTTTGACAAATTGGTTTATAAGCTCTAAGAGTTTGGGGCTGAGCTTTAGGGATCATTAATTTATAAAATAATGCCATCTGAAAAAAAATAGATAGTTTGTCTTCTTCCTTTCCTGTGTGGATCCCTTTAATGTCTTCTTCTTGCCTTATTGCGCTGACTAAGAATTCCAGAATTATACTGAAGAAGAGTGGAGATATTGGGCATCCTTGCCTTTTTCCTGTTTTTAGGGGAATTGGTTGTAGTTTTTCCTCATTAAGTATAATATTGGCCTTTGATCTGCCGTGTAGGGCTTTTATGGTCTTTTCAAATGTCCCATATATTCCTATTTTTTTCCAGAACTTTTAGCATGAATAAGTGCTGAATTTCATCAAAAACCTTTTCTGCATCAATGTTGATATTCATGTGGTTCTTGACCTTGGATCTGTTGATGTGATGGATTACATTTATTAACTTACATATGTTAAACCATCCCTGCATCTCTGGGATGGAGCCTCCTTGGTTATAATGTATGGTATTTTTTGTGAGGTTTCTGGATTCTGTTGTCTGCAATTTTATTGAGGAGCTTTGCATCTGTCTTAATAAAAGAGATTGGTGTATAGTTCTTTTTTTGTTGAGTCTTTGCCTCATTTGGGTGTGAAGGTGATATTGGCTTCATAGAATGAGTTTAGGATTACTCCCTCTGTTTCTATTTCTCTGAAGAGCTTGAGGAGTATGGGAATTAGTTCCTCTTTAAAGGCCATATAGAATTCTGTAGTGAATCCATCAGGTCCTGGTCTTTTACAGTTGGAAGACTTCTGATTACTTCTATTATCTCTTTGTAGGTTATTGACATGTTTAATTGATTTATTTCTTCTTGGTTCTGTTTGGGCAATTTTTTTTCAGGCAGGAAAAGAATTTATTTACCGAACTGCTGCCCCCACCATGCATGGTGGAGAAGCATGGCTGAAAAGGAAGGGGTGACCCACCTCTGGACCAGGACTTATCTAGGCCAAGAACAGGAGAAGGTGTGGCCAGGTGGGGGAAAGGTGTGGTCACACTGGATCCAGATGTGACCTCAGGGTCTGGTACCCTCTTAAGATCAGATGGGAGGCATGTGACCACAGGTGGCCCAGGATGTGACCTAAGAGGAGGGGAAAGTGACTGCTTCCAGGTCTGCCAGTTACCTATGTAACAGATACTGGGCTGAAACTTAGCCACGAGGGAGGAAGGTGTCCCTGTTCACACCTTATATTCCAGCCTTTTGATAATTATGAAAAAGGGCGAAGATTCTCTCTGGCTACTTCCTGTTTTCACGGGTGTCAACAGTAGGGGTAAAAGGCTGAGATATGGTCCCCTCTAGGAGAAGGCAGCAGGAAGCAGCTGTCACTTGGGCATTGAGTGCTTAGATGAAGTCTAGAGGAGACAAGTCTCTTGGATGAAGTCTGGAGAAGACTCAGGCATTGAGGGACTGAAAAAAATAATATAGAGCAAATAAATAACAAGAGGAAGGACTTGGGGCTGAAAATGTTGGTACAAATGTCGTTAGCTATTCCTGACATCTGGTGACTAGGTAGAGAATAAGTCAAGTAACAAAGGCAAGAATATAAATTCCTTTCCAGTTGAAAGTTAGACAGGTATTGACATTAGATGGGCAGTCTTCTTACTTCTGTTGATCTCCCGGCTCTGGTTAATTTTTAAAGTGCAGGCACAAAATGGATGATGTGATAATATCTCCTCTTACTCCTTTCCATTTTTCCTTGTTCCCCAGACTGGCTGAATCTAGGTGCTTGTTACTGGGATGGTTTGTCCCAGTTGGTATTCAAGGAGGTTTGAACTCAAGACCTGGGCACTGTCCCTGAGCACTTCTGCTCAAGACTAGCACTCTACCACTTTGAGTTATAGTACCACTGGCAGTGTTTGCTGGTTAGAGATAAGAGGCTTGAGCAAATGCTTCCTGCCTGGCTGATTGCAGGTTAGTTGGGAAATGGAGTCTGAGGGATTTTTCAGCCCGGCTTGGCTTTGAACTGCAATCTTTGCCACAAAAGCCCTTTGTTATTTCCAACTAAAGTAACAAGGAGATCAAATAGAATAAGTAGAGCTTACCTGGTCCTTATCAAGAATTGACCAAATATTCTGCAATGAAAAAACTCATTAGATGAGAGAATCTTAGGACACATATGCCCAATATTTTAGAATCATGTTGTCAGTACTAGAACACAACACAAAACAAAAAAGGCAAAACGCAAAACCTAAATTTTTTAACAACATTTTTTAGACATCTTTGCTAACAAATCACATCAGATGGTTGGGCCTCAGTTACCAGGGTCTGTGAAAAGATCAACTTGATAGCAAGGCACATTAGAATAGGTGGTTGGAGGAGTAGTAAGCTTGGTGGAGCGGAAAGGGTTGTGTGGGGCCAAACCCTTAATCAACCATGTGGCCAAGATGGTGAACTCAAGATGGCAAATTTCTGAAAAAAAAATGCAAAGAAAGCCTAAACAAAAAAATCAACCTTAGTTTGGCAAGCCTTTGAGAGGGAACCCAGAGGGGGTCCCTGGAACGCAGCCCATATTCCATTCTTCAGGACACAATCCAAAAAGTTGTAGAAAAGAAAGGGAGAGATATAGAAAGTTGGACATGAATAGCACAGAGCATAGAGAACCTGAAAGTAAACAGACTTCTGACCATGTACCATTGCAGAGGCAATAATCGTCTAAATCTGAGAACAGTATTAAAACATTAGGTGCTCTGGCTATCCAAAGAGCACAGGGGGCATATCAAAGGGGTTTCACGGCTCGGGCATGACTCACAGCACCCCAGTAAATGTGTAGGAGAGTCAGTCTGGTAAATGAAGAAGAGCTGACCAGGCAGAAGCAGCATCCCGACTTTCCACAGAGACCTCTAGAGAGAAATGGCCAAGCCCCACAAACCTAGCATCCTCAGCTTCATAGGTGACCAGCCTTTCGGCTAAAGGCCATACGAGCTATCTGTCATGGTGCCACATCTGCAGAGAGATTGACCAACAGAGAGCCATAGAGAGTAGTTTCACTCACCAGACTGGACAAGTAATGTGGATGTGGATGTGAAGGCCAGCAATGGTATTGGTTAAAAGTCTCAAGGCAGTTTGGTTCACAGAAAAGTGGTGGTTAGGAAATTCTAACATTTCTGACTCAAAAACCACATCCGAATCATGGCACCATATGTAAGGTATATGAAATAGGTAGGTTTCATTAGGAAGCCAATGAAGAGAACACCACATGCTATTCAGGCAGAAAAAGATGTTTGATTACCGAACTGCTACCCCCACAATACATGGTAGAGAAGCATGGCTGAAAAGGAAAGGGCAGAATAGAAATTTGAATTTCTGTAGAAATTTATCCCTCTCTGCTAGGTTTTCCTTCCTTTGTGATTAGAGTCTGGAATTACTTCTTTACGATTGTTTGGATATCTTGGATGTCTGTTGTAATTTTCCTGGGATATCTCTGATATTATTGATTTGGGTCTCCTCTCTTATTTTGTTAGTTACTCTTGCCAATGGTCCTTCAGTTTTATTGACTTTTTAAAAAAAACTTTTTATTTCATTAATTTTATTTATAATTTTCTTAGTCTCTACCTCATTAATTTCAGCTCTTATTTCAGTTATCTCTTTCTGTCTGGCAAATTTAGGTTCAAATTTTTCTTGTTTCTCTAGCAGTTTTAGTTGCATCATAAGATTGTTTACTTGATCTTTGTTTTCTTTTTTTCTTTTTTCTTTTTTTTTTTTGGAGGGTGGGGTCTGGTCATGGTGCCTGAACTCTGGGCCTGGGCACTGTCCCTCAGCTCTTCAGCTCAAGGCTACCACTCTACCACTTGAACCACAATGCTACTTCTGGCTTTTTTTCTTTTTGCTTATGTGGTGCTGAGGAATCGAACACAGGGCCTCATGCATGCAAGGCAAGTATTCTACCACTGAGCCACTTTCCCAATCCGGTCTTTGTTTTCTTGATGTGTGCACTGAGAGCAATAAATTTGCTCCTCAGGACTGCTTTTGCTGTGTCCCATAGATTTCGTTGTGATGTTTCTTCATTTTCATTGAATTGTAGGAAGTTTTTAATTTCTTCTTTAATTTCTTCTGTGACCCATGTATTGGTCAACTGAGTTCTGTTTAATTTCCATGTGTTTAAGTTTTTTCTACTTTATGCCTTATTATTGAGAACTAGTTTGATTCCACTATGGTCAGATAGAATACAGGGTATTATATCGATTCTCTTGTATTTGCTTAAATTCCTTGTATGAACTAAGAAATGATCTATTTCAGAAAAAAATAGGGGGTTGGCAAGAATAAGACCTTGCTGGTGTGAATGCCTGTAATTCTAAATATTCAGGAGGCTCAGATATGTGTATTCAGGTTCAAAGCCAGTCCAGGCAGGAAAGTTCATGAGACTTTTCTGGGGTTGTTCAGGACCACACCCTGCCTCAAGTCTGGGGTTGTTCACCCCCTTTGCCATCATTGGCCTGGCTGGGCTGCTTATGAAAACCAGTATGGAGAAGCGCTGCACCCCACTATGGGTCCGGAGTTGTTCGCTGCTGCTGTTGATGCCACTGCTGCTGCCACAGCTGTTGCCACTGCCTTAGCTGCTGCCACTGCTCCAAGATCAGCTGGGCCACTTATGCAAGCCAGGCACCCCACCACCAGTCAGGTGTTAACCACTGCTGCTACCTCAGGCTAGACTGGGCTCCTTATGTGGACCAGTATGGAGAGGCACAAACCGTCATGGATCTGGAGTTGTTCAATGCAGCTGTCCCTGCCAGATTCACTGCTGCCGCCCCGGGCTGGTCTGGGCTGTTCCTGTGGGTTAGTGTCAAGAGGCATTGTGCCCAGAGTCTGGGTGGTTTGCCACCACTGCCAGCTGCCGCTGCTTCTCCAGGTTAGGCTAGGCTGTTTAAACCACCAGGACAGTTGAGCCACGCTGCCAGTCTTGGGTCATTTGCCACTGCTGACAGCTGCTGCTGCTCCTGACTGGATTGGGCTGCTTGTACCAGCCAGGAAGAGGTGCTATGCCAGCAGGGAGGGTGAGGCGAGTTTTCGTGCTGGCTCTGCCTTCTGAGATTTCTGCTTGTATTCTCTAGGTTGGCACCACCTCTTGGCAGTCTTCTGAGAGCCTTGGGATGCTTGTGAGTGTGTGGTCCACAGACAGTCCAGAGCCTGGCCACTTAAGGTGCCGGGCATGAAACCCCACCAATTAAGCTGCTTAGTGTGGAGCCCCATCACCAACAACGGGTGGGGGAAGGGTCTTCCCACTTTACTGTCTGTGTAGGTTTTTCCCTTTTCTTTTTTCACTTCCTGTATCTCTCTGAGTAATTGCCTTTTTTGTGGGTCATTTCGAGAAACAGAGCATTGAAATCCAAACTCTGTATTTGGTTGGAGAGAGCTGAGGTGTTTCCCTGCTGTTCCATCACCATCTTGGCCCCTCCCTTTCAGGTGGAGTTTTTCTTAGGTGGCCAGTGGGCCTTGATTACCAAAGGATAGGTACATAACAGAATATGTTTTAATGCCTGCAGTCTGTAGTTAGACATTTCTGTTAATATAACCTTCCCAAGTTTAGGAACCAAAGGGGGTGGTCTACACTAAAGTATTTCAACGGGATTAAATCCTTTAACATAGAAGCTACATCTTGCTCAAAGGAGAGCAAAGTGAAGGAGGCTTACGTAGCCATGACCAGTATCTGTATTTAATTTAGTTAGTTTTCTTTAAGGTCATATTCATTCTTTCTAGTGCCTTGAACTCTAAGGTCTATAAATGGATTGTAACTTCCAATTTATTCCTAGGGTGTTAGTTAATAATTAAGAACTTGGACCATGAATGCAGGGCCATCTTTGGACCCCAAATCTAAGGGTAAGCCAAATCAAGGAATTAGTACACACCTCAGCTCAGCCTGAAAAATTGTCCACTATTACTAACAGATACCAATAGCCATACTTTCCAGGCTTTACATCTGTGGAGTCCACTTTCCCAAATTCATGATCTGAGGTTCTTCATATATGAATTCTTTCCATAGGTTCCAGCTTTTCAGCATTTACCTGATGGAAATTACCTACACACATTACAAAGAATTGTCAGGCTGAGGCCCCACTGGTTTCAGAAGTTTTAGGCAGTGGCCTCACTCAATTTACCTGGGTGCAAATATCTATATGTAAACTGACAGAAAGCTTGAGCCTGTATGTTATTTTCACAAGTTCAGTATCAACATTTGCACACTTATTACTATTGTGTTCACTTCTTCTTTTAATCTTAACAACTAGTAGCTCTAGAGAACCAACTGGTTTTAGAGTGGTCTCCCAAGCTACGTGATCAGCTCAGATGTTTCCCTGTATCTTAGGGTCTCTAGTTTCTTTACTTCCTGTATTGTACTCTGAATCTTGGAGTCTTCTTCCATTTTATTCTCCTCCTTTTCTCTCAAACTTGCTTTCGTGATCCCACTCTAGTTCTCAATGTGCTCCTTAACCTGCAAGTGTTTTGGCAGGGTCACAGGAGAGTTCTTTGACTAGCCAACTGCTGCTCCTTCTCACAACACCTTTGCTTGCTCTTCAGCTCCTCCCTTAAGTTCAGAAAGGTGCTATTGAGAGGTAATTTTTCCCACCTCCACCTGTTCCATTGGGACATGAAGTTTCTGCATTACATTTATGGTGAAGATCTCAGCAGTCTTTTTGGCTTTTTATTCTAGTAGTCTTTCTTTCTAGTTTTCCACTTTAGTGTATTTTTGTGACAGATCTTCCAACTGTTTGTTTAGCTCTTCTGTTTTTGTTCCTAATGCTCTTTTCCTTTCCCCGGCACTCTCTGTCAGAGCATGTGGTCCTTTAACTCTTTCTGAATAGTACCAATCTCTTTCTTGAGCCTGATATTTTCCAGTTCACTTTTCCTGGCCTCCTCTTCTATGACACAGCACTTCCCTGTCTTCTCTGCTAACTACTCTTTCCTTCTTTCTCTGTTGCTTTGAATTTCTGGTGACACTCTTCAAAGCTTATAATCAACATGTACTTCAGCCTAATACATTCTTATATCAGGTCCAGCTCCTTTGTCATGGCGATGGTTTCTTAATGCAGCATTAGGATCTCTTCTTGGCCTCACTTGTGGTTAGCAAGGATGGCAGCATTGCTGTCCTGTGCTTGTTTGCCTCTGACCTGTGGTCCCCTAATTTGCCTCATGCTCACCCAGGCTAATGTACTTGAATTTCATTTGATTTTGAGTGTTTTCTAGGTTCTTTTTGAGGATTTTCTTCTCCTTTTTGACTCGCACAATTTCTTAATTTATATCTTTAAATCTTTTCTTCACGTCAAATAATTTTCTCTGTTTTCTCCAATGTGCTCTTCTATGTGCTTTTAATCTCTTGGTGGGTTTTGACTGGTATATATTGGAGACTCAGTCTTTTATAAGACTATGTTTTGAGATAGAATGGTGGAATTTTTTCTATGCCACATTTCTTAACTTCAAAGGGCTGCTTTTTAAATTAAACATAGTTGGAATTCAGAGCCCCAAGCTCCTTTGCATGTTTCTCCAGATATATGAACACATTTTCCAGGTGGTTAATGTGATTAATTAACCTGTCATTTTCTATCTTTCTCCTCCTTGGGCATTCCTTTTCCCAATGTCTATTTTGGTTGCAATAAGCACACTGATGTAGTCCTAGAGGTTCCCTATTGCCATTTGCAAATGAATTGTACTGTCTTTGCCAAGGGTTTCTTGATCCCTATTCTGGTGTTCCGACCAAAACTCAAACCCTTTTCTTAGACTCTTTTTCCCGGGTATCTCTGTTAACAAACACCCTCTGGGCGACTAATTCCAAAGTAGAATAAACTTTTCCCTCAAAACCTTCTGACTTTTGAAGCTTTATTCTAATATTTGGGGCTGTCTGGGTAACAAATGCCATATTTAGGAGGACTCTTTCATTCTCCAGGGCTTCAAGATCTATAGGCCTATACATCCTATAGGCTTCTGGGAGAAGTTTCAGAAAAGCATTAGGGTACTCACTGGGGAACTGTAAAATCTCACCCACCTTAAATTGATGATTTGGCTTTTTAGCCACTGCGGTATCCCTGCTAACAGAACCTGGCAATAATAGGTAAGCACCTCCATACCTCAATTGCTGTTAGTCTCAGCTTGGGTAAGTCTGTGCAAAGACTTGCTGGTTCAATAGTGGGGCTACTCTCTGGTCGAAGGACCACCTTCAAGTCACCAAGCAGGATTCACTCCCTTTTCTACCAGGTGAAAAGTGACTGTAAAATTTGCTGATACTCATCCCAGATGTGCTTGTGTTTAAAAATTACTGTCTCTAACGAAGTAATGAGCCCTTTTTTCTGAAAAGCATGGATTTTGCTGTTTCCAGTTATACAGGTCACTAGTTGTAAAGGGAACATATATTAGAAATGGGGCTTGCCCACCATCTCCTCCATGTTCCTGTCTCAAAGGTAATAAGGGTAACATACCACATTGCACCACCTCAGATTGGTACAAGTAACCACTTTTGGTATGGGAGGACTTAACATTAGAGGTGATGATGGCAAAGAATAGGAGAGAGAGTACATCAGTGCATCTTCCTCTGAGGAATTCTCTAAACCTGGAGGAGAATATGTTTTGGATATGACACCTTTAGGCCTTGTTCTCCCATCCTGAGAAAAAGAGTAAACAGAGGTGCATACAGGACACAGAACTATCAGCATACATACACAGACCAATAGCCACAGACAACCCACATCTCCCATGCCTCTCAGTGTTGACCTCTACGGGAGGTCCCAGATGACAGAGAGAATGTCCCAGATTGTCTCTTGAGGAGGCCACAGATGATCTTTGGAGGATATCACATATGTCATTCCTAGAAGGCCCTAAAAGACCTCTCATGGAGGTTTCAAATGGCTTCCCAAGGAAGTGTTAGATGTCCTCCAAGGGATGTCCCAGATGTCCTCTCAATGTGGCTGAGATTACCTCTCGAGTAGCTCCCAGATGGCCACTCACAGAGGCCACATATGAACTTCAGAAGAGGTTCCAGATAACCCTCTTGTGAAAGCCACAGATTACATCCAGAGAAGGTCCTATATGGCTCCTCAAGGAAGTCACAGATGATGTCCGAAGATAGTCATACATTTCTCATCAAGGTAACCCGAGATGACCACCCAAAGAAGCTCCAGATGACCTCAGGAGGTGGTCCTAGATTGCCTCATAACGAAGCCCCAATGACTACTTTTGAAGAGGTCTCAGGTGGCCTCCTGAAGAAGCCCCAGATGACCTCTGGAGAAAGTCCAAGATAGCCCCTGGAGAAGGCCCCAGATGAACTCCAGAGTAGATCTCAGACGGCTTCTTAAGGAAGTCACAGATGTACTCTTGATGAGGTTCCAGATGGCTTTCTTTGGAAGCCCTACACAGCCTCTCAAAGAGTTCCCAGATGGCTTCCCAAGGAAGCCACACTTGACCTCTAGAGGGGGTCCTCAAAACAGGCTGGCAAGCTTGCCCAGACGTAGCCTTAGAGGTTCCTAAATGACTTTGGTCCCTGTTGGTCCTCTGGAGACAAACACTCGAGGTAAACTCTCAACCCTGAGTGCTGACACTCTCTCCTATGGGGATTTTTCTCTGGGGCCAAGGCCTGTTGCCATCCAAATGGATTATGTCAATGTGGTCTCTAAAAATTAGGACCTTTATAGTTCAAGAGAATCCATCGAGACACAGCTAATATAATAAATGTTCTCCAAACCATCAACCCCCAAAATTATGATATCGAGAGCTCCAAACATCAAAGGGCAAGCCTTTTTCTCCCCTTCCTTTGTCTCTCCTTCACAGTCCTATACTTTCTTCGAGGTCTTTCCCTTTATCTCTTCTACCAGTTCTTTCTTCTCTTCAGGCCTCTCCACTCTCCACAGGCCTGAACTGCTTTGCCTGGGTCGTCAGTTGCCATTCTTCACCTCCTGCTCTCCCTCAACATCCTCTCCTCCGAGGTCTTTCCCCTTATGCTATCATACCACTTTTTTCCTTCCAGGGCTTTTCCCTTTTTCTCTCCACTTCTATTGAAGTCTGTACCCCTTCTCCACTCCAACTGCCTAACATTTTTCAACTGTCACATCCCAAACTGCCCACAGCCCAATAAATTCTTAACAGCTCAACACATGGAGATTAATGCACCAGCACCTCCCACCCTATGCCCCACCTTCTTTGGTGGCATACTTTGTCCTCTCCAGCTTGCCAGGAGATGGGGCCACGCTGATTATTGGACCCTATGTATTATTGGGACCCTGCTGATTATTACAGTATCTTCCTTGTGAACTGGTAGCAACTGAAATTGGAAATTTGATTGTGATATTACAAACTCGTTGTGACATCACAAACACATTTTGACATCATCACCATCACGACATCATAAAGCAATTGTGACCACATTGTCATTGTTACATCATGATTCCATTGTGAAATCTCAAATCTATTATGACCTCCTAACTCCTTTGAAAAATGCCCTTTGTGTATCCATATCCTTGTTGTTAAGTAATGACAATTGAGATCAGACATGCCACTATAACATCAAAAAGTGTTTGTGACATCCTCAACAGTGTCACATCACTTTTTCATTATGGAAACATCAGCTCATTGTGACATCACCAAACTCAATGACATATTGCATTATGAGAACAATTCTCATTATAACATCATAGAGATATTGTGAATGCCTATTCTGTGATTCTGTGGTATGAGAATTGATATGAGAAAGGCACTTTTGTGCCTACATAACCATTTTGACATCATAATCACTTTGTGACATCACAGTGCCATTGTGCTATCACTAACACAATGTGACAACACAAACTTCTCCTGTCCTCATAACTTTTGTGACATGCTGACATTGTGATATCTTAGACCTTTTGCCCTCAGAATTTGTTTTCAACCTCATATTTCATGTGTTACATGAGATACCAGAAATCCACTGTGACATCATGACCATTGTGATTATCACACTGACAGATGTCATGATCATCGTGTAATATTATGACTTCACAAATTTTGATGTCACAGTTAGTTTCTGATGCCATACAGATAAGGAGTAATCGTAGATCTATGATGTCATAATTGGTTGGTGATATCCAAATGATAAAAAGAATCCCATTTGTCATGAAATCACAGAGAATAAGAGTTCACAGACTGAGGTATCTCCAAAGGCAGGTGTTGTCACAAATGTCCTAAGAGGCTTGTGATGTCACAGTGTGACACAATATTCATGATGTCTGTCAGTATGATGTCATAATGATCATGATGTCACAGTGGATTTATGATGTCACATATCATAACTGAAATATTATAAGGTTTAAAGCAGATTACAAGCTTATAAAGGGCCTAAGATACCACAATTGCAGCACATCTCAAGACTTATGAGGACAGGGCAGATTTGTGATGCCACGGTGTGTTAGTGATATCACCATGGCACTGTGATGTCACAAAGTGATTATGATGCCATATATTTATGAGATCACGATGGTTTTCTGATATCAACCCACATGCCACATTTGAAATAGAATGAAATAAGAGAATAGGCATTTACAATGTGTCTATAACATCACAATGACAATATAATGTCATAATGCTATGAGGTCATTGTAAATTGGTGATGTTGCAAGGAAGTAATGATGTCATAATGAATATGTGGTGATGGGGTCACAAAGGGTTTGTGATGTTACAACGGCATATATGAATTCAATTGTCATGTGTTCACAATGAGGATATGGGTACACGTATGGACTGTGATGTCACAAATGCCATGTGTGTTTTCAGAGGTACTTAGGAGTCATGATAGCTTTATGATACACAGTTGTGATGAGGTCACTATGGGTTTTTGATATCATGATGATTTTGTAATATCTCAAACACATGTCCCAATTCAATTGCTAGTATTTCACAATGTGCATAAAGTTCACAAAAGGGGCTTGAAGTCCTAATGGACATGGATTTTTAAAAATGTTATGAGGTCATATTAGGTTTGTGAATACACAATAGGACAGTGATATCACCATGGCAATATAAACTCACTACATCATTTCAAAATATTCTTTTGGGGTCGCAATTAGTTGATGATGCCACATTCGTGATGAAGTCACAAAAGATCGGTGATGTCACAATGTGTTGGGCATGTCACAATTACATGATGGTTCTCAATTGTCTTTAACTTAAAATAAGTATATGAATTCACAAAGGTACTGTGGCTTCTCCAAAAGTATGTGTTGTCACACATATATTGAAATCCTAAAAGGTTTGTGATGTCATAATTTGGCACAATGGTTATGACATCTGGCAGTGTGATCTCACCATGGTCATGATGTCACGGGGAATTTGTGATATCAAATGTCATATGTGAAATCTAATGAGGTCGACAACAGATTATGAGGACAAAAAGGCCTAAGGTATCAGAATTGCAGCATGTCACAAAAGATGATGACAGGATAGGTTTGTGATGTCACGGTGGGTTTGTGATATTACAATGGCAATGTGATGTACAAAGGGATTGTGATGTCACAATGGTTATGAGTTCATGATTTGTTTATGATATCAACCTACAGGCCACATTTGAAATAGAATGAAATCAGAAAAGGCATTCATACTGTGTCTATGATGTCACAATGACAATGTGAAGTTTTAATTCTATCATATCATTTTCGTTTTGTGCTTTCACAATGAGCAGATGGTGTCAAAACTTCAATGTGATGTCACAATTGTGATGATCTCACAAATTGTTTTTGATGTTAAAAAGGTCATGTATGATTCTCAATTGTTACTATTTCACAGTGGGGATTTGGGTGCACACAGGGACTGTGATGCCACAAAGCTATGTATTTTTTTTCAAAGGTTATAAGAGGTCATAATAGATTTGGGATGTCACAGTGTGATCCTAGTGTCAAAACAACAATGTGATTTCACAATGGGTTTGTAATGTCACAGTGGTGATGAGGTCACAATGGGTTAGTTATGTCACAAGTTGTAATATCACAATTATTTGTCCAATTTCAATTGCTCCTAGTTCACCATGAGGACATTGTAATAACCAGCAGTGCCCCTATAATCCACGGGAACAGATAGTTATCATGGCCTCCTGGTCTAGACCACCGGAGAGGGGAGTGCCTGCCACTGGAGGGGGAAGGACATGCTGCTGAAGGAGATCGGATGTCAAGCCCCACATGGTGAACTGCCAAGAAGTGATTTGGCATGGACATTTGGGAAGTTATGTTTGAAAACTCTTATGCAGGAAATATATTCCAGTGGGGGAAGGGTACAGCCTATATATAAGATGCATGTTCAGAGCAACAGAAGGGGAGAGAAAAAGGAGAAAGTCCTGGAAGGAAAGAAGTGATGAGACTACAGGAGGGTAAAGAACTGGGAGGAGAGGAAATTGAGGGAGAGCAGGTGGTGAAGGATGGCAACTGGCCACCTGGGTAGGGCAGGGCAGGTCTGTCAAGAATAGAGCAGCCTGAAGAGAAGAAGGGAATGGTTGAAGGAAAAACTGAAAAGACCTGAAAGATAGGACAGGTCTGGATAGAAGTAGGATGAAGAGAAAGGAAAAAGCCTTGTCCTTTGAAGTGTAGAGCTTTGGAGTTCATTATGTTGGGGGCTGGTTGTTTGCAGACCAGTTAACAATGGCTGGGTTGATCTTGAGAGGTCTGAGGATTCGTGGTTGAGGCTGCATTTAGCTCTGGGCATCCAGCTCAGGTCAAGGTAGTCGCTTATTACAAAATTTGTAAGGTCAAGACAGGTTTGTGATGTTACATTGCATTAATAATATCACAATGTCAACATGAGTTCACAAAGGGATTTAACGTCACAATGGTGATGTGGTCACAATAGGTTTCTGAAATCAACCTATATGCCACATTTGAGATAGAATGAAATCACAGAATAGGCAATCACATTGTCTCTATGACCTCACAATGAAAATGTGATGTCATAATGCTATGAGGTCATTGTCATTTTGATATGTCACAACGGGCAGTTGGTATCATAACAACGTGATCTCACTCGAGATGATGTCACAAAGCATTTGTAATGGTACAATGGGATGCCTGATGTCAGTTGTCCTTTGTTCACAATGAAGACATGGTTACCCAAAGGGACTGTGATGTCACAAACACCTTGTGCTTTTTCAAAGGTGCTAAGAGGTCACAACAGGGTTGGGATGTCACAAGGTGATCATGATATCACTGTGGTAAGGTGATGTCACAAAGGGTTTGTGATATCACTTTGGTGATAAGGTCACACATGGATAGTGATGTCACAATGAATTTGTGATATCACCATTATATGTCCAATTTCATTCTACTAGATCACAAGATACGAGTTCACATAAGGAGCTAGAAACCAGAAAGGGCATGAATTTTGTAAAATACTAGGAAATAATAGATTGGTGAAAATGCAATGGTGAAAATCCCATTGACAATGTGGTGTTACCATTACATGAGATAGTATTTTTTTGAAGTCACAAACAGTTGGTGATGCCATACAGTTGAGGAGGTCACATAGATTTGCGATTTCACAATGGGATGGTGATCTCACAGTCTCATGCCAGATCTCTAATTGACAATGAATATATAAGTTCACAAGTGTTAATGGTCTCTCCAAAGGAATATATTGGCACAAGTTTAATGAGTTTTAACAGGATTGTGTCATAATGCCACTCAGTGATCATGACATCTGGCAGTGTGATGTCACAATGGTCATGATGTCACAGTGGATTTATGATATCATTTGTCATACCTGAAGTATTATGTTAAACAATTTATGAACTCAGAGAAGCCAAAGATAACACACTGGAATCATGTCAAAAAATTATGAGGATAGGGCAGTTTTATGATGTCACAGTGGGTTAGTGATATCATAATGCCAATATGGTGTCATAAAGGTATTGTGATATCATAATGGTTAGTGGTCACAATGCATTTCTTTTTTTTTTCTTTTTGAGTCCGGTCGTGGGGCCTGAACTCTGGGCCTGGGCGCTGTCCCTCAGCTCTCAGCTCAAGGCTGGCGCTCTACCACTTAAGCCACAGCGCCACTTCTGTTTTTTTCTTTTTGCTTATGTGGTGCTGCGGAATCGAACCCAGGGTCTTGAGCATGCAAGGCAAACGCTCTACCACTGAGCAACCTTCCCAGCCCTCACAATGTATTTCTGATATCAACTCACCTGCCACATTTGATATAGAATGAAATCACAGAATAGGCATTCCAAGGTATCTGTAACATCACAATGACATTGTGATGTCATAATGCTGCGATGTCAATGTTGTTTTATTATGTCACAATGGGCTGATGTTGTCATAATGACAATGTGATGTTATGGCTGGTAATGATGTCACAAAGGTTTTGAGATCTCAATTGTCATTAGCTCAAAGTGATATGGGTACACAAAGGTCTGTGATGTCACAAAGGGCATGCTTTTTTCAATGCTTTTGAGATCACAGTAAGTTTGAGACATCACAATGTGATCATGGTGGCACAATGGCAATGTGATATCACAATGAGTTTGTGATGTCACCGTGGTGATGAGGTCACAATGGGATAGTGATGTCTCATCAAGCTTGTTATATAACAGTGACATATACAACTTCAATTTCTTCTAATTCACTATGAGGATACTGTAATAACCAGTGGGGACAGAATTATCTGTGGGAGCTGATTATCATTTTAAATTCTTGGCCTGCCCCCTCGGAGAGTGTGGGGAATGCTGCCAAAGGTGGAGGTGTCTAACCTCACATGGTGAGCTGTCAAGAAGTGATTGAACATTGGGCAGTGTGGGAAGTGATGGTTGAAAACTGTTAGGCAGGAGACCCGTTTGAGTGAGGAGGGTTACAACCTATATATAGGTCGCATTTTCAGAGCACTGGAAGGGGAGATAAAAATGGGAGCTCCTGGATGGAAGAAAGTGGTGGGACAGCAGGAAGGAAAAAATCTGAGAAGAGAGGAAGTTGAAGGAGAGCAGAAGGTTGGGAAGTTGTCACTGGCACAGAGAAGGGCAGGCCTGTGTAGAGTGGAGTGGCCTGAACAGAAGAAGGAAGTGGTGGAAGGGAAAAAGGGAAAGACCAGGAAGGAAGGACAGGTCTGTGGCGAAGGAGGGAGGAATGGAAAAGTAAAATGCCTTGCCCATTGAAGTTTGGAGCTTTGGAGATGATAATTTTTTGGATGTTGGTTTGCAGACCAATTAAGAAAGGGTGCCCATTGGAGGTCTGAGGTTTGGTGGTTACGGTTGCTCTTGGACCTGGGTATCAAGTCCAGGGTAAGGTAATCAGTCCCCTTTCTAGTGTAAATTGGTTTATTATATTAAATGTGACTCAATGGTTTTTCTCCTTGCCTTAGAGGTCATAAGTACAGGAGTTCACAGAAAGAGCTTGAAGTCTCAAAGGCCATGAATTTTCTAAGATGTGATGTGGCCATAATAGGTTTGTAAAAACACAATGGGACAGTGATATCACGCTGGCAATACCACAATGTCATGTCAATGCTTTAAGACCACAATTAGTTGTTGATGCCATTGTCATCATGAGGTTACAATAAGTTTGTGATGTCACAATGGGTTCATGATGTCAGAGTGGCAAGGCAGTTCTCAATTGTCATTAATTGGCAATGAATATATGAGTTCAAAAAGGGACTGTAATTCTCCAAAAGCATGTGTTGTCACAAATGTGATGCCATTCTAACAGTTCTGTGATATCACAATGTGACACAATGGTCATGACCTCTGGCAGTATGATGTCACAGGGGATTTCTGATATCACATGTCATACCAGAAATATGAAATTGAAAACAGATTGTGAGCTCGCAAAGAGCCTAATATATGACAATGGCAACATGTCACTAAACTTATAAGGACAGGACTGGTTTGTGATGGCACAGTAGGTTAATGATATCACAATGCCAATGTGATGTCACAAAGGATTGTGATATCAGAATGGTTATATGGTCAAAATGGGTTTCAGAAATAGAATGAATTCCTAGAATAGGCCTTCACACTGTTATATCTATGATGTAACAATGTCACTGTGATTTATAATGCTATGATGCCATTATCTTTTGGTGATGTCACAATGAGCTGATGGTGTCATAATAACAATTTGATGTCACTGCTGATTTATAATGCTACAATGGTTATTAGGTCACATTATGTTTCTGATATCAACACACATGTCAAATTTGAAATACAATGAAAAAGTTGGGCGCTGGTGGCTCACACCTGTAATCCTAGCTACTCAGGAGGCTGTGATCTGAAGATAACAGTTCAAAGCAAGCTAAAGCAGGAAAGTCCATGAGACTCTTATATCCAATAAAAACCACTAGAAAACCAGAAGTGGCGCTGTGGCTCAAGCGATAGAATGCTCACCTAGAGCTGAAGAGCAGGGAGTGCACCCCAGCTCAGATTTCAAGCTCCACGAACCACGACCCACACACACACACACACACAAAGATTAAAAATAGACATTCACATTCTGTCTATAACATCACAATGAAAATGTGTCCTCTTATCACTGTAGTTTTGTGATGTCAAAAGTAGTTGATGCTGTCATAATGAGAATGTTATATCACATTGGTGATGTCACAAAGGGTTCGTTATGTTACAATGGCATGTCTGATATCAATTGTCAGTTCATAATGAGGGTATAGTTACACAAAGGGACTGTGATGTCACAAAGGATATGTGTTTTTTCAAAGGTGCTAAGAGGTTCTAATAGGTTTGGGATGTCACAATGTGATAGTGATGTCAAATGACAATGAAAGCTCACAATAGGTTTGTGATGTCACATTGGTGATGAAATCAAATAGTTTTGTGAAGTCACATCTCATAATCACATGTCCAATTTCAGTTGCAACTATTTCACAATGAGGATATGAGTTCACAGAAGAAGAATGAAATATAAAAGGCCATGAATTTTCTAAAATGCTATGAAGACATACTAGATTTTTGAAAAAACAATGGGACAGTGATATCACAATGGTAATGGATGTTGCAATATGATGACAATATAGTTTTGATATCACAATTGGTGAGGCCACACTGGTGATGAATTTACAAGAGGTGTGTGAGGTCACAATAGGTTGGTGCTATCAAAATGACACATATGATCTCAATTGTCATTAACTCTCAGTGAGTATATGAGCTCACAAAGGGACTGTGATGTCTCCAAAGGCATGCGTTGTCTCAAAAGTGATGCAGTCCTAACAGGTGTGTGTTGTCAGGATGTGACAAAATACTCATAACATCTATCAGTGTGATGTCACCATGATCTAGATGTCAACTGAATTCAGGTATCACATTTCGTTCCTGGATTGGGTATGAGAGGATTGCAATTTCACAGTGGGTTAGTGATATCACAATGGAAATGTGGGATCACAAAGGGATTGTGCTACCACAATGGCTATTAGAACACAATGTGTTTCTACTATAATAGGTTTGTGTTGTCACAATTGGTTGGAAATGTCACCATGCCATGCCAGATCTCAAATGTCATTAATTCACAATGAAGATATGAGTTCACAAAGGGACTATGTTGTCTCCAAAGTCATGTATTGGCACAAATGTGATGAAGTCCTAACAGATTTGTGAGTTCACAATATGATACCGATACCATGGTCTTGATATCTATCAATGTGATGTCACAATATTCATGATGTCAGAGTCAATTTCAAATATCATATATCATACCAGAATTATTATGAGTTTGAAAACATTATAAGCTTACTAAAGGCAGCATATCACACAAGTTATGATTAAAAACTCAAGGTCTTTGGAGCTTAAATTTCTTTCTTCGAAACTGTTTCCTCATTGTGAACTAGTAGAAATTGAAATTACACATGTCATTGTGATATTACAAACTCATAGTGACATCACAAATTCATTTGGTCTCATCACCACTGTGACAACACAAACCCATTGTGACATCACCTTGCTGTTGTGCCTTTGCAATCACACTGTGACATCACAAAGCTATTGTGAACTCTTAGCATCTTTATAAAACACATGACTTCTGTGGCATCACAGACCCTTTGTGTACCCATATCCTCATAGTGAACTAATGAAAATTGTGATCACACATAGCATTGTATCATCACAAATACTTTGAGCAATAATTATGACTGTGAAATCACATTGTCATCATGACATCTTCATCTCATTGTGACATCACCAAACCCCAATGACACCATATCATTTTTTCTTTTTATTTTCTTCTCTGTTATTTATTGTAAGTATACAGAGGGATTGCAGTTACATTAGCGAGGTAATGAGTACATATCCTATCAAACATTGCTGCCTTGACATTATATTGTCATTTGGATGTCATAGACCCATTGTGAATGCCTATTCTTTGATTTCATTCAATTTCAAATGTGCCATGTGAGTTGATATCAGAAACCATTGTGAACTCATAACCTTTGTGACATCAAATTTCTTTGTCACAGAACATTGCTTTTGTTATCTCACTAATCCACTGTGACATCAAATACCTCTCCTGTCCTCATAATTTTTGTGACATGCCATTGTGATATCTTAGGCCCTTTGTGAGTTGAAATACTGTGTTCGACCTCATATTTCAGATATGACATGAGATATCTAAAATCCAGTGTAACATCATGATATCACAGCACTGGACATCATAACCATTGTGTCACTTTGGACATCTCAGACCTGTAAGTTCTTCAGCTTTTTGATTACATATACGTTGGTGCCATCAGAATCCCTTCCCAAACTCATATATGTATGATTAGTTAATGACAATTGAGATCCTACATGCCATTGTGACATCACCAACCCCTTGGGACATCTCAAATCTATTGAGACCCCTTATCCGTATGGCGTCACCAATTGTGACCTCAAAACATTATTATAACATGATGTTAAGACATTACATTGTCATTATAAAATCACTGTCCTATTGGGTTTTCACATGCTATGACCTCATTCTATGAAGCTTCTTCTATCACCTGGTATCCTCACATTGAGTTATGAGTAATTGGAATTGGATATATCATTCTGATATTATAAATAAACTGACTTCACAAGACTTTTGTGACCTCATCACCACTGTGACATCAAAAACCCAATAAGACATCTCATTTTCATTGTGACATCTCATTCCCATTGTGACATTATGGATCACATTTTGCCATACAAACCTATTATGACTTCTTACCACCTTTGAAAACACACGTGACCTCTGTGACATCACAGAACTTTTTTGTATCCATATCCTCATGGGGAACTAATGACAACTGACATCAGACATACCATTGAAACATAACAAATCTTTTCTGACATCATCATAATTGTGAAATCATGTTGCCATTATGACACCATCAGCTAATTTTCACATGTAAAACTACAATGACATCATAGCATTGTAACATCACATTGCCATTCTGATGTCATATACACGTTGTGTTTGCCTATTATGTTATTTGATTCTATTTCTAATGTGGCATGTTGGTTGATATCAGAAACCCATTGTGAGTTCATGACCATTGTGATATCACGGTGCCTTAGTAGCATCACGTTGCCTTTGTTATGTCACATTGCCAAATTGATGTCACAAAGGGATTTTGATGTGACAATGGTTATGACATCACAATGAGTTTCTAATATCAACCCATATGCCACATTTCAAATACAATGAAATCACAGATCAGGCACTCATAATGTGACTATGATATCACAATGACATAATGGCAAATCCTATAATGTCATTGTCATTTTGTGATGTCACCATAAGCTAAAGATGTCATAATAACAATGTGATATGACACTGGTTATGACGTCACACAGGGTTTATAATGTTACAATGGTTATGAGGTCACAATGTGTTTCTGATATCAACTGATATGCCACATTTGAAATATTATGAAATCACAGGATATACATTCACAGTGTGTCTATGGCAGCAAAATGACAATGCTATGATGTCACTGTAGCTTGGTGATGTCACCATGAGCTGATGGTGTCATAACGACAGTCTGATGTCAAATTGGTGATGATGTCACAAAGGGTTTGTGATGTCAAAATGGCATGTCAAATCTCAATTGCCATTAGTTTATAGTGAGGATATAAGAATGAAATCATAATGACATACACAAATGAACTGTGATGACACAAAGGCCATGTGTTTTTGTCAAAAGTGCTAAAATTCCTAACAGATTTCAGTTTTCAAAATGTTAATGATATAAAAATGGGTTAGTGATGTCAAAACTACTTTGTAATGTCACATCTTATTTCAAATTTAAATTGCTACAAGTTCATAATGAAACACGTTCATAGAAAGAGCTTGATATCCCAAAGGCCATGAATTTTCTAAGATGTGATGAGGGCATAATAGATTTGTGAAAGCATCATGGTACAGTAATACCACAATTGCAATATGATGTCAAATTATGTCATAAGAGTGTTATGTAACAATTAGTTGGTGATGCCATAATAGTGATGAGTTCCAAATACCTTTGTGATGTTGCAATAGATTGCTGATGTGACAATGGCATGCCAGACGTCAATTGTCATTAACTCACAATGAGTATATAATTTTAGAATGTGATTGTGAGGATTCCAAAGGCATTTGTTGGCACAAATGTGATGAAGTCAGAACAGATTTGTGATGTGACAATGTGACACAACAGTCATTGCATCTAGCAATGTGATGTCACAATATTCATGATGTCACAGTATATTTCTAGTATTTCCCTAATTCTAATGACAGCTTGTGGAATAGATCTATGTGCTGAGTCCTTCATTGCATGCTCTGTGCTGAGTCTTGCACAGGGAGCTATGTGCAGAGTCTTTCATAGGGTGCAGTGTGCTGAGTCTTGCATTGGGTGCTGTGTTCTGAATCTTTCACAGGATGCTGTGTGCTGAGTCAAGCTAAGAGTGCCATGTGCTGTGTCCTTCTCAGGATGCATTCTTTCATTGGGTCCTTGTAAGAGCTACATACTGAGACGATTATGCAGACAAGAAGTTTGAGCTCAGATATGTCTCCATGGCAGGGACAAAATTATGTATTACTGAAGACTAGTGAGTTGTCTCCTGAAGACAATTGTTTTGTTCTGCTTTGGCTAAGTCATGACCTTGAACTCAGGGCCTAGGCTCTGATCCTTACCTCTTGGGCACATGGCTACCACTCCACCATATGGAACCACGGATCCCCTTGCAGCAGAGTGCCATGACCTAGGGGTCGATAGCTGCTTTCTCAGGAAGCTGAGATCTGAGGATCTAGGTTCCAAACTATCCCAGACACAAAAGATTCTATGAGACTATTATGTCCAATTGACCCCTAAGAAACCTGAAGTGGAAGCTTGGTACTTTTGGCTCATGCCTGTCATCCTAGCTACTCAGGAGGATGAGATCTGAGGATCATAGTTCAAAGCTAGTCTGGGGCAGGAAAGTCCTTCCTTTAGACACTTAGCTCCAATGGGTCACCAGAAAACCTGAAGTGGCTCTGTGGCTCAAGTGATAGAGCACTAGACTTAAGCTGAAGAACTCAGGGACAGCACGCAGGCCCATGCATCATCTCCTACAACCAACAACAACAAAAAAGCAGAAAAAAATCTAACAAACCTGAAGTAGAGGGCTGGGAATGGGCCTTAGGGGTAGAGTGCTTTGCATATATGAAACCCTGGGCTTCATTTCTCAGGACCACCTCACTAGAATAAAGCCTGAATTAGCTCCGTGGTTCAAGTGGGAGAGAGCTATCCTTGTGCAAGAAAAACAAAGTACAGTGCTGAGTTCAAGCTCCAGGACTGGTGTATGCGCGCGCACGTGCACACACACAGACACACACACACACACACACACACACACACACACACACACACACACACACACACACACACAGACCAGAAGTGAAACTGAGACACAGAATGGTAAAGCACTGGGCTTCTGCATTGAGCTCATGTTCAGCACCCAGGCCCTGTGTTCAACCCAAACCTAGCCACCCAGGGCCCAACAAGGAGAGGTCAAATGTTTCAAAACATGATGAGCTTCACCAGCCCTAGATGACAGGAAGCTTTCTGTTATGTGGTATGTGCTTGGATTTCCCAAGCTTCCAGAAACCTAGGAAACGCATCATAGGCCCATCATCACCTGCAATTAAACATTTCATTAGGTTCAATATCTTAGTTTTCTGCCAGAAGAACTCCTGAATTTTATTGAGCACTGTATCTGAACACCGGAATATAGTCTCACAAAGGCAGGATAAGTGCAGGGAACTTGGCCTGCCAATAGAGGTTACACAAATGAAGGCATCCTGTCAAAACAGCGAAC
>NW_024872348.1:0-20104 GCF_019054845.1 Dipodomys spectabilis | reverse complement strand
AAGACCCCTTTATGATGAAGGTTTTGGAAAAATTAGGAATCCATGAAACATTCCTCAATACAGTAAAGGCTGTATATGACAAACCTACAGCCAGCCTTATACTTAATGGTGAAAAACTAAAGCCATTTCCTCTTTACTGAGGAACAAGACAAGGATGTCCTCTCTCTCCACTTCTATTCATTCTGGTATTAGAATGTATAGCTACAGCCATAAGACAAGATGTAAACATAAAGGTGATCTGAATAGGGAAAAAAGAAATAAAACTCTCCCTCTTTGCAGATAACATGATCTTGTATTTAAAGAATGCCGTAGACTCCACTCCCAAATTACTCAAGCTGATTCAAACCTTTGGCAAAGTAGCAGGTTATAAAATTAACCCCCCAAAATCAATGGCTTTTCTGTATGCCAACAATTAGAAAAGTGTGTCTGAAATTAGGAAATTAACTCCATTTGTAATAGCCCCTCAAAATATCAAATACCTAGGAATTAACTTAACCAAAGTAGTGAATGACGTCCGTGGTGAAAACTTAAAATCTTGAAAAAGAAAATAAAAACAGAACTTAGAAAATGGCAAAACCTCCCATGCTCCTGGATTGTAAAGATTAACATCGTGAAAATAGCAATACTTCCCAAGGCTATCTACAAATTCAGTGCGATACCTATCAAAATTCCAACCTCATTCTTCAAGGAAATAGAAGAGGCAATCCAAAAATTCATGTGGAACAATAAAAGACCCCAAATAGCAAAAACGCTCCTCAACGGAAAGAATACTGCTGGAGGAATATCAATACCAAATTCCAAGCTCTACTATAAAGCTATAGTAATCAAAACAGCTTGGTACTGGCATAAGAAGAGACCTCAGGACCAATGGAATAGAATTGAAAACACAGAAATGAACCTACAGACCTATGCCAACTAATCTTGGATAAGGAAGCTAAAATAATAGAATGGAAGAAAGACAGCCTCTTCAGTAAATGGTGCTGGTAAAATTGGTTAACTACTTGGAGAAAACTAAACTAGATCCTTATATATCACCCTGCACCAGAATCAACTCCAAATGGATCAAAGACCTCAGAGTCAAAGCGGACACTAAGAAAACATTACAGGACGAAATAGGAGAATCTCTAGGCCTCCTTGGCTCTGGCCGAAATTTTCTTAATAGAGACTGGAAACACAACGAATCAAAGAAAGATTGGATAAATAGGATTGCATGAAGTTGCAGAGCTTCTGCATGGCAAAGGACATAGCTAGCAAGATCAATAGAAAGCCCACAGATTGGGAGAAGATCTTCACTAGCCATGTAACGGACAAGGGTCTCATATCTAAAATATACTTGGAACTCAAAAAATTAAACCCCCCAACAACAAATCCTCAAAGAAACAACTGTCCAATAAATAAGTGGGCAAAAGAATTAAAGAGAAATTTCTCTGAAGAAGAAAGAAGGATGGCCAATAGACACATGAAGAAACGCTCACCTCCCGAGCCATAAAAGAAATGCAAATCAAAACAACATTGAGGTACCACCTCACCCCAGTTAGAATGGCTATAACCAAGAACTCTAAAAACAACAGATCCTGGAGGGGATGTGGACAGAAAGGAACCTTACTTCATTGTTGGTGGGAGTGTAAACTTGTTCAACCACTTTGGAAAGCAATATAGATGTTCCTGAAAAGACTTCACATAGAGCTCCCCTATGACCCAGCAATCCCACTTTTGGGCATTTACCCAAATGTTTACAAACAAGACCACACTAAAGCTACAGGCACAGCTATGTTTATTGCAGCATTATTTACCATAGCTAAGTTCTGGAACTAACCCAGATGCCCCTCAGTAGATGAATGGATCAAGAAAAGTTGGTATATATACACAATGGAATTCTATGCCTCCATTAGAAAAAATGACATTTCCCCATTTGTTAAGAAATGGAAAGGCTTGGAAAAAAATATATTACATGAAGTAATCCAAGCCCAAAGAAACATAAGTCCCATGCTTTCCCTTATTTGCAATATCTAGTATATGTATGAGACAAGCAGCAAAGGTCAGATAATGTGATGTTAGGAAAATGAACCCTTAAATATGTATTTAAATGTTTTTTTTTCTTTCGTGCATTTTTTTCTAACTCATTTATAAGATTATTTCATTGTAGCTTTGTATGTCCCTCCCCTACAGTATAACCCCTGCTTTCACTATATTTGATTTCGTTATAATTTGTGGAGGAGATGGGGAAAAACAAGTCGTTTAAGGATACAGGTGGACCCGATGAAACTATGAGAAGTACAAGTTGTCATGTCAAAAACGAACTTTACAACTTTGGTGCTGGGGCGGGGGGGGATTGGGTGGGAGCGCAAGGGATGGCTGGTAAGTGATGTGAAAGGTAAACAAAGGAGGAGGCAGCAATGCTTGATATGAAATTTACTCATTATCTTGCCCATGTAATTGTAACCCCTCTGTACAGTATGTTCAGAAAAAATTAAAATAAAAAAAAAATACCTGAGCATTTAAAGTAGCTAAAACACTTAATGAGTTTTATAAGAATTATTTAATCAAATACGGAATTGTAATGTCATTATTTAATTTTGAGATTAAATAATCAAAGAACATTGCCTTATGAAAAAAAGTGGCAATAACTCTCATGCTCCTGGAATGGAAAGGTCAACATCGTCAAAATGGCGATACTTCACAAGGCTATCTTCAAATCCAATGCGATACCTATCAATATTCCATCCTCATTCTTCAAGGAAATAAAAGCGGCAATCCAAAAATGTATATGGAACAATAAAAGTCCCCGTAATATCTAAAACGATCCTTAACAGAATGAACAGTGCTGGAGGAATATCAGTACCAAATTTCAAACTCTACTACAAAACCATAATAACAAAAACAGCTTGGTACTGCCACAAGAACAGACCTCAGGACCAATGGAATACATTTGAAAACCCTGAAATGAACCTACCGACCTATAGCCATTTAATCTTCGATAAGGGAGCTAAAAAAATAGAATGGAATAAAGTCAGCCTCTTCAGTAAATGCTGCTAGCAAAATAGGTTCATCACTTCTAGAAAACTAAATCTAGATACTTATATATCACCCTGCACCAGAATTAACTCCAAATGTATCAAAGACCTCAGAGTCAAAGTAGCCACTCTTACAACATTACAGGATGGAATAGGAGAAACCCCAGGTCTCCATGGCACAGGCCGGAATTTTCTTATAGACACCCAGAAACACAACACATCAAAGAAAGGTTGGACAAATGGGATTGCATGAAATTGCAGATTTTCTGCATGGCAAAGGACATAGCTAGCAAGATCAATAGAAAGTCCACGGATTGGGAGAAGATCTTCACTAGCCATATAACAGACAAGGGTCTCATATCTAAAATATACTTGGAACTCAAAAAATTAAATTCCCCAACAACAAATTTTCAAAGAAACAAGTGCCCAATAAATAAGTGGGCTAAAGACTTATAGAGAAATTTCTCAGAAGTGGAAACAAGGATTTCCAATAGACATATGAAGAAATGCTCAACCTCCATAGCCATAAAAGTAATGCAAATAAAAACAACATTGAGATACTGCCTCACCCCAGTTACAATGGCTATAATCAAGAACTCTAATAACAACAGATGCTGGAGGGGATGTGGACAGAAGGGAACCTTACTGCATTGTTGGTGGGAGTGTAAACTTGTTCAACCACTTTGGAAAGCAGTATGGAGGTTCCTCAAAAGACTCCACATAGAGCTCCCCTATGACCTAGCAATCCCACTTTTGGGCATTTACCCAAATGTTCACAAACAAGACAACACTTAAGCTACCAGAACGACTATGTTTATTGCAGACTTATTTACCCTAGCTAAAATATGGAACCAACCCAGATGCCGCTCTGTGGATGCATGGATCAAGAAAATGTGGTATATATACACAATGGAATTCTATGCCTCCTTCAGAAAGAATGATATTGCACCATTTGTTAGGAAATGGAAAGACTTGGAAAAAATTATATTAACTGTTGTAATCCAGGCCCAAAGTAACTTAGGACCTATGGTTTCCCTTATTTGCAATAACTATTATATGTCTGAGTCAAGCAGAAAAGTTCAGGTAAGATGATGTTAGGGAAATGAACACCAAGATACATATTTCAATGTTTTCTTTTTCTTTCAGGTGATTGTTTCTAACACATTTATAAGATTATTTCTTTGTTTCTTTGTATGTCCCTCCCCAATAGCATAACCCCTGCTTTCACTGTATTTGAGGTTGGTATAATTTGTGGTGGGGAAGGGAAAAACAAATCATTTAAATAGGTATACTTGTGAATCCATTTCAACAATGAGATGTACAAGTCGTTATATAGAAAAATGAACTAACAACTTTGGTGGGCGATGAGGAAGATTGGGTGGGGAGACTGGGAGAGGATTGGAAGGGGAAACAAAGGAGGAAGCTACTATGCTTGATAGAAATGTACTCATTATCTTTCCCATATAATTGTAATCCCTCTGTACAGTATTTTCACAGTAAAAATTAAAATTAAAATAAAAAATAATCATCTATTATTATTATAGTCTTATATTCTGACTTATTTACTTTGTAACAGTTTTTAAACTTTTTGCTGCTCTGCTGAAATTTATGTATTTAAATATTATCATCAAAGTATATCGTTTGTGTACTGGGGGCAGATTTTACAAAGTGTTTAACCAATGGCTTTTAAGAATTCTTAATTGGTATATTATTTGTTTAATTTTTAATTTCAATTTAATTTACTGTGAAAGTAATGTACAGAGGGGTTACAGTTACATAAGGTAATGAGTACATTTCTTATGGAAGGAACATTGTTATCCCCTCCATGGGTTTTATTTCTACACTCAAACAACTACTGTACTTATGTTTTCTTTGTTCATGTATTTTCATTATAAAATTGATATACAGATGGTTTTCAGTTATTTAGGTCAACTAAACAGTACAATTCATTTTATTTTCTGAATTTCAAATTTTGAACTTCCTTTGTTTTTTTAGGGTAATTCTTTTTTCATAGTTGTAGGATTAGTTAATTTAATTTTGCATGATTTTTAACACATGTAAATTATTCAGACACATATATTTTGCTTTTAAAATATTTAACATGTGAATATCTAAAATTATTTCCTTAATTTATATATGGTAGGTGAATTTAAATAAATTTATTTTCTTATAGTTCTAAACATATTTTCCAGGTAACAAATACTTACTATATTTCCAAGAAGCACATACTTTATTAAGAAAATCTTCATAACCTGGTTACTTTTTTTTGTAAATATTTGTACTTGAATTTAAAAAAAAAGTTTGAGCTGGGCATGGTGATTTGTAGCTTCCATTTTCTAGCTATGGTAGTACCTGTGAATAGGGTTTGTAATTCAGAAGACCTTAAGAAACTGAGACCTCATTATAAAAATATCCAGACTGAAATTATTAGAGATATGGCCATCCCTAGTGAGATATAGAGCAGCTGGTTATCACCAATAGCATCAATATTTTGTCAAAATAAAAGGATAAACTCTTCAAAATGTTCATTATTTAAAACTTGTTTGCAAAGGTTCTCATGTCTTCAATTTCTTATTTTTCAATTAACTTAATCTATAAGAATCCAAGTATATTGTAACTATTTTATTTCTACTAAACTTTTAAATAGTACAAGCAATATTATGATTTCCTATATTAAATTACTTTTACTATTTGTGGTAATTTCTTTTGTTTAATATGATAATAATAATCCAAATGTGTGTATGTGGTATGTGTGCGTGTTTATGTGGTTTTTGTGTGTGTATGATGATATGTGAATACTTTGTAATGCTGGGGATATCACTTGGGATAGCATTGTTTCACATATGCTAAACCAAGTTTTTACCTCTGAACTATACTGTGCAGTTATAATGTAAATAGTGCTTTAAATTATGACTTTTAAATTTTCATTCCTAGTATGTTTTTTTTCAAAATTATATATTCTACAATGTGATCCATATTCTATCAATGTTAGCAAATTTTATTGTTACTTAGAATATTTCCACTTCCAAACTCTTGCGTTTGTTGATAAAGGTTTTACTTTGCTTCTTTTCTCTCTCATTCTTTTTGCCTTTAGATTTTACCTATTCTTTCTCTTATTTCTTTGGTAATTAATTATCACATTCTTATTGCAATTTCTTTACATTGTAACAAGTCTATACAATGCATTATTTTCTATTGTATTTTTTCCCATCTTCTCTGACTCAGTCCACACTATTAGGTGGATTAAAAAGAAACTTGATTCAGGACACTTTAATTATTTTCCTCCTCCTCTTCTCTGAAGACTTTCTGTTTTTTGAAACACAAAACCAATGACATACAGCTCGTATGTGGTCCATCATTCTATTCTATACCCTCTCACTCTCCTCTGTAGTACAGCTCAAGTCATCATTCAGGTTTATTGTGCTATAGTGTTATCTAAATTTTAACTCATTCCTAAATTAATTTTAGTTGTTTCAAGCATTCTCTTAAGACATTTTACTATATGTAATATCTTGGATCGTGTGTTTTCACAAAGTGCCAAATATGAGTGACTATCAAACATCTAGATAACTCTGTTAAATAGTGGTCCACCTGCTCAATAAACTTGTATGTAAATTCAAGGAATACAGGTCAGTCAGAACAATTTTGTAAAATGCTGTAGCTTGAGCCCTCATACTAGATTTGATTCTTATTACCATGTGTAGTCTACTATAAGAACAGACACATAGAAGAATGTAACAGATTTATCAAAAATAAATTCTTAGTTTTATTGTCAACAGATTTTGAAGAGGATGCCATGACTTTATTAAATAAAAATAGAATCTTAAATGGGTGTATTGGCACTATTGCCTCTTTAGATTTAAAGAATGAGCTTAGACTACTTCCTCAAACCTTGTACAAAATTTTAAAATAAAATATGATTATCAAACTAAATGTGAGATATAAAAACCTATAAAACATAAATGTAAAAATTCATGACATTGGATGAGTAAAGGTTTCTAAAAATTTGACATGGAAAGAATTAGTGGCTAAAGAAAAGAAGAATGTACTGGTTAATATCAACTGATTACCTTTTATAATTCTATGGAAGAAGTGAAAACATACCCAACAGATAGAGGGCACATATTTGTTAATGGTACAATATTAATGCTACAATGATACTGAGTCTTAAGTACTTTTATATCTTCTAATTCTATATATTTTTTCCCAAACAGGATATTTCTTTAAAGAACATATGTAAATTAATAGTCAATAGGAGGAGCATATGAAATAAGCTCCTCTTTAGTTACTAAGAAAAAAATAAAATGAAAACTCATTAGTATGACCATAATATAAAAAGATGACACAAAATATAGTAATGCATTTGTGGAGAAATTGATATACTCCACATAGTAGATTGATTTGTATAATACTGCAATCATTTTAACAAGCAAGTTTTCAAGTCTTCAAAAGGTCAAAGAGAATTGTATATGATTCAGCCATTACACTTCTATGTATGTATTAAAGAGAATTAAAAAACTTATTTGGACATAGAATGTAGTTCACTGACAGTGCACTTGAATAGTCTGTGTGAGACCTTGGAAATAATCTCCAAAAACGAATTTTGATAAGACACACAATAGAGGATGTATGCTGGACAAATTATTGTAAGTGAATTTTATATCTATTTTAATGTCTGTTCTAAAATTTACACCATTTCTATTTGAAGAAATGCAAGGGAAAATTAGGCTTGGAAAATCTATGATTGTACAATTCACTTTCAAAGCACTAAATTGTATACTGTAGAAGGAGATAATATATGGCATGTGAATTACATGTTAGCAAAAAAAAAAAAACTATTGTTAAAGATACTTCACACAAATTGAAGAATACCTAAAAAGATGTTTTCGGTGTTGGCTAAATCTATTTGTAAACTACAGCTTTTAGAACAAAGATTTGATTTCTGTTTATTTTGAGTTTTTTGGTCTGTTTATTTTAGTTTTACAGAGATAACTCAATCAAAAAGTGTATGTGATAACTGGAATAGCTAGGGATTATGCATGACTTATAAGTAATTGGTAACCTTTTCTGGAAGAAACGTTTAGCAAATGACAGAAGACCCAAATCCGTACACCTGTGATTTATGAAAGCCATATGTTACTTGCTCAATAAAATTGTTTTTTTCTACCTTGCTAGGAAAAAAAGTATTCTCAGGATAAGAGCCAATAGAATGAAAAGAAACAAAATACACAATAATCTTGATTTATTTGTGAAAATAACAAATGAAATAAAGCAATTCCATTTATGGGGCTCTAATATTAGTATCTATGAAGATGTTCCTGAATGCCAACATCCACTGAATTTTTGGAATTTTAATTTCTACCAACATATGAAAACTAGAATAAGAAAACAAATACAGTCTTAGAGTAACCAGATTTGGAATAAATTTCTTAATAGTTTTGAAATTACAAAAGAATTGATACCATTAAAAAATGATTCTTTCCTATGGAAATCATTTAAAAATGTTTAACATTTATTATAATTCAAATACCAAACAAGAGTAATTTTACATAATCATTACAAATATTATTTTATTACTATCATAAAATAGAATAAAACACCAGTCTTGATATGTTATCATTATTTTTAATTCCTAATCATTACCTAAATATCTTAAACAATCTAAATAGTCATGTATTTAACATAGATGTAAATATTCTATACTTTTACTTAACATTTTGCAGGGGCATGTATTCATGTTTCTAAGAAATGTTCACAGCACTTAAAAGATGCTTTTGAGAAATTAAGGTAATATATTTTGTTGCTGTTGTTGTTGTTGACAAGGCCTGTGCATTGTCCTTAAGCCTTTTTATGCTCAATGCCAGCACTCTACAACTTGAGGCACAGAGCTAATTCCTGTTTATAGTGGCTAATTGGAGATAAGAATCTAACAAGTACTTTTCTGTCTGGGCTAGTTTCAAAATCAAATCTAAGATCTCATTACTCAGAATAGCTCCATTTATAGGTGTGAGTCAGTGGCACTTGGTTTGATGTATTTTTTAATTTTAAATATGTTTTAAAATGTTTGTTTCATTATAATGTACATCATTCGACACATAAATGTAGACATATGTATATATTTCTGATGACAAATAAGCTCTAAAAATGTATGTCTTTCTATTCACACACACACACACACAAATATATATATATATATATATATATATATATATATATATATATGTATATATTTTTGAAGATAGAAACCTTGTAAAACTTTATGCTCTTTTTTCACCTTTTTTCAATTCAAAGATATACAGTATATTTTTCCAAAAGTTTCCTAGAATAGAATGACTAACCTTCAATAGAAAGTAGAGTTTATTACTTTCAAGGGTATTTTAGATATACACATGATATTGTAGTAACATTTACAGTATATTACTTGAAATGATTCTGTTCAAACTCTTAAATATTTGTGTGTAGTGGTGGGGAGAGAGGAAGAGAATTCATACTGGTTAGGAATTTGCAATACTTCAAAATTCTATTCCATAATTTGTTATAAGCACATAGTCAAGTTACCTGTTTTGGCTTAGTTTTTTTTTGCTTCTTTATTTGATCAAAATTTTAATATGGATGTATGCACAGTGGTAACATTAAAATTATTAATCAACAGAAAATAATTGCAAAATCATAGATACATATCAGACTTCAATAGTTAGCAATTATGATGCTAATATTAATTTTGATGATGATGAGGAGGACCACAGTGTACCCTGATAATGACCATGTTGTGATTCAAAAGGAAAAAAAAAAACTTTACACAATTTTGAAGCTAGATTTCCCACATTGAATACATATTAATCAACAGCTTTGGATTACATACAATAAGAATAACAAGACGAGAGTTTCAATATCAAGAAATGTAATCACATAAACAGGTAGAGACAGTAAAAACCCTAATGTAATTCCTACAGTCTCTTTCATATATTCTCACTATTCTTGGCGGTATTATTTTCTTATAAATAAAATCATTAATTTCCACATTTTGATGGAATAAGATGTACTTTTCAACTTAGTGTGATTAGTTCAAATAACATGAAAGCCATGGCTCTCATATACATACTATTCAATAACCAATGTTTCCAGTAATATATTAAGAGTATGTTCTTCAATACAGCTGTAACACATGACAATATTTACATAATACTACTTACATATCTGTAGTTACCTTAAAAGGACTTAGGCCTTAGAGCAAGGAGGTAAAATTTATTTTTATTTCTGCATGAAACAATTTGTGACTTTATACCAACAAACTGAATTTGACTCTTTCCTTATTTGTAAGATAAGTTGGAAAATGTAAGGTCTCTTCACTCTTCTCTTTTCTTGCTCTAGAAGTCAACAAATATATTCTTCATTATTTCTGGTAGATTACATCCATTTAGAGATGGGAAATGTAAGGCCAACAGTCAATGTAGTGAGCAAAGAATGATAGCAGAATTTTTGTCTGAGGTCTTCACTCTGTGTGCTTACAAAGAGTAATTTGCTGATGGAGAGGACCAATATGAAAAGACTATGGGGCAAAAGCATACTTTGGAAATGGTTGTTTTAGGACTAGGTGACAGTGATGAGTAAATGAAACAGGCTGGTGTCAGGGGCATGAAAAGGAGTACATAGAAATCATATTAGTGACAAAACCTGAGAAAATCTTGATCATTCATCTTATCTAATGGGAGGGAGTAGAGAGGTAAGAAGAAATCTAAGGTCTTTCCACAGGTCTGGCTAGCAACTGTATTAGTGATATTCTTAGTAATAAGGACCACAGGTGGAAATGATGGATTTAGGGGATAAAACTCTCTGATAGTTCTAAAGTTCATATTAAACAGATGCAAAGATAGGTCTGTTTAGACATCATCAAAATATCCACGACCATGGATATAAAAAAGGATAATAAAATTGGGGGGGTATTATTGAAAGGGAAGAGGAAAAGAAAAGTTCTCACACAAATGTTAGCAATGTGCGCACCAGTGTGGACAAGACTGGAACAAAGAGAAAAACAAGGAACCAAAAAAGTAATAAACACAGATTTTCCGGAGTAAAGGAAGAAAAGAATTTTCAGGAAGATATTGAAGGAAATATGCTATTTGGATTTGAATAGTAAAAGGATATAGACAACTTTAAAAATAATAGTGTTTTGTTGAAAGTCATATTGATAAAATTTTGAGCCATAAAATTCTGGATCCATGAATTCAACAGGTCCTGTTGATTTTAAATTCTGGGAACAAATGCTTTTATCCTGACCTTAGCAAAATTATACAGATATAACTCTCATGAACTTTACTTAGAGGTATTCTGTGAATATTTTTGAAGACTTTGTTCAGCCAGCAGATTAGAGATTGAACTACAGCACAGACAAGCTTAATTTGTCCTACAGTTCCAATTAGTGACCCATGTATCCACAACAGTTTGAGATTTTATTGAAATATCTTTAGATATATTTGGATATTTTATCAGCCTATTCGTTATAAATGTAGGAAAAGTAAAACCAAGTATTCGGTTGAACATACAGCTTTGCTGATGTGATTGAAGACTCCTGGAATTGATTCCTCTTTAGAATATAAAATGCCTCAAAATCCGTTGACACATCATAACTGCCATATACTCTGAACCTGCCACAAATTCTTGTATGTAGGAATTACTCTTATAAACTTCAAGCTTTTATTGAATGGAAGAGTTCAGACATTACTCTCACCACTAGGATTAAATGCCTATAGAGATAAGACATTTTGCTTTAATGCCTTTCTTTCATTTTCTTATACCCATTTGCAAGTAGGGAAGGATTCTGATGTAACAACAATACAATGGTGACTTGTTTTAACACAACGTCTAAGATCTAGTGTTAATTTGGATACTTACTAATTAGCTCCAGATTTTATGGATATTTATATTTCTCCTGGGTAAACTAATGAGCTCCAAGAAAATGTCCCTATGAAGCCTTTCAATTCTAATTCACTCTTTGTCTCAAAATGCTTTAAATTCTACATCCTCTAATGTGGGCATAGGGTTATATTGTGGAACTTTTCTCCTCAGAGAGTGAGTACTACCCTATTATTTAACATGGACAAAGTACCAAACAAAAAGTGGTAGTTGAACAATGTTCTTAGCAGCTTTTACAGATGAAATGGAAATAGAGCAACTATGAACTCAAAAGGAATGTGCAAAAAGACAGAGGCACAAAGTAGAATGTGCCACGGAAATGCTGAAGTATAATTTGAAATTATGTGTTCAAGTGTGAGGGTGTGTTCAAAGTATAGCTTCAGACAATGTAATTGGATATCTTCGGGGGAAGCTGCTTTAAACTATTCTGGGATAATTGTACAAGTAGAAGCTCCTTAGTCTGACTCTAATCAGCTACAACATAATCAACTTAGGGATTATCTTCCAAGTGCAAAGTGAGAAAAATAGGGCTCATCAGAGTTAGTGTTTAGGTTGAAGTACGTTTTCATTTATTTTGGAGCATTAAACTAGGAAAAAGCCAAGTAAACATTTTGCAAGTACCTTAATTAAGTGGGACTGGGGCTGGGGGTTTATCCCAGCAGAAGGGTGCCCTTCTGGCACACGCAAGGCCCTGGGTTCAGTCCTCAGCCCTGGAAAAAAAAACCTAAATTAAGTGGGATGTATTATATTGGTCTCTTTTTAACTTGGAAGTTATACATTATGTCCTTTTATACTTGGGACAATGATCTGCGGTCAGTTGTTTCTTCTCTTCCGCTTCTTTTGCCCTTCCACTTACATAATTTTTTATTTAAAGAGACATACTTGCGCTTGCATTTCTAATTCCTTCAAAATTATCTGAACTGCTTCATACTTCTGGCAACCTCCTGTATCTTTCTCAAGGGAATATTTTGTCACTACCATTCTTATCCTATATGATATTGGATACCTTCCTGCCTAATTCAGTGCAAGTTATACATTAGGCTGATCCACACATCTCAACACTTGTACCACCATGAAATCCTATCTTATATAGAAATCATGATTTTAGAATGTCTGGGGAAGTGGCATCTGTCATTTTTGAATGGCCCTACGTGATACTTACATGCAGTCATGTTTCAAACCAATGTGCCATTCAGTAGATGAACAAATTGACAAAATGTGGTATATATATATATATATACCCAGTGGAATTATATGCTGCCAATTCATAAGGAAATGGAAAGACTTGGGAAAATCCTACTAAGTAAAATACACAAGACATAAAGAAATAGATTCCATGGTTTCCCTCATTTGTAATAAGTAGGAATATCTAGGATTGTCCTAGCAGATGAGCACAATGGTTCAATAGCTATGTGTAAGATGATGCTGAGCAAAATGAACTCCTACATATGGAAACAGAGGTTTATCTTTGTGGTTGTTGTTTTTAATGTACTATGTGATTTCTTTTTTCTTTTGTGTTTTCTCCTATGGCTTGTTCCCGGCTGTATTTGTTTTCAGTATCATGTGTCATTGTATATATATATATATATATATATATATATATCTTAATTTGGCAAGGGAAGAGGAACAATAAAATGGCGAGACAAAGGTCAAAGGGCAAACCAATGCAATAGCAATACTCACAAAACAAAATGTTGGAAATTTACATTACAACTTGTGAGGGGTACTGGGGTGAAGGAAAACAGTAAGGAAAATGAGGGAGTGGGTAAAAAGTTCATGTTATATATTCACTACCTTACAATTGCTTCAATCCCTTCTATATATCCCCTTGAAAATAAAATTTAATTAAAATATAAGCTACATAAAATATAATTTTACTGTATAGGTATATTCAATATTATTCAATTACCCCTTTCTTTATCAGAGGGTCATTAACTTGAATGTTATCAAACTATACAATATTTTCAGAATTTACTTCCCATTATTTTGAAAAAACATTATTTTAGTAATGTCTCATACTAAAACAGAAAACGGTTCTCTTCTATGGAAAGTACTAACTTTTAAAACTGAATAATTGCTAAGAGGACAAAATATATGTGTTCTTCAAAATTCCTATGACTACTAAATACTCATTTTCAAATTCTGAACATGCCATACCAGAGACATTTAAAATAGTATCTGTTTGCCTTTTATTTAATTCTGTAATAGATGCAGTTTCCAATGGGATGTTACATATTTAAAAGTCAACAAAAAATGGCCACATTCTGTTAGAAGATAAACCTATGAACTATCGATAATAATTAATTCCTGAAGAGTATACATTTGTTCATCAGGCTAAGCTATTATTTCTATGACAATCAATCCCAAGTTTTTATGCCATAAAGTCATCCTAGCACAACAGTTTCCAATTTGTAAAGTGCACCTTAAAATTTCCTAAATTCACATCATGACTTGCTTATCACTATTGTGAAAAAATACTACACTTCTGCTGTGATGCCCTCCCAATTGTGCAAAGAACACTACAATAAACTTTGCTGCATCATTTTCCCCCAAGTTTCATTCTTGAGATCAGAACACTTCCAAATATTATTTATTGTTATATTTATTTTATTATATATTATTATTATTATTTTATCTATCATAGATATTCAGGAGATCCAAATATCTGAATATTAAGATCTGAAGATTATGGTTCAAATCCCACCGAGGCAGGAAGTTTCCTTAGCTTCTTATCTCCAATAAACTGTTCAGGAAAAGCCAGACATCACTAATGAAGTACAGTGTTAAGACCTGCAGGATTCATAGGGCTGTTACATGTGACATTATTATGTAAAGCACCACTAACAGTCATCTCTGACATCCATAACATTCTGCTTCCACTTAAAAGTAAATCAGAGTGGCTCGAAGAAGAATAAAAATATGATTTTTCCCTGTCTGGCTTCCACCATAATGTGGGACCATGACTCTAAATATCTAATAAACCATTTGCCTTGGCTAATTTCTTAAAATAGTTTTTTAAATAAATAGTAATTTTTAAAAAAATTTAAAAATAATTTTTAAATAGTAATTTGTTGTTTGCTTTTGGCAGGCGTGAAATAAGACTGCATTAACATTTTGTGAGTTGAGAGGCTAAATTTTATCAGAATCTAAACATAATGAAAAATAAATGATTTTAAGATAAATAGCTGTTAGGTACATTTTTTTATTTTTTTAATTTTAATTTTTATTTTTTGTGAACATACAGTACAGGGGGGTTACAATTACATGAGCAAGACAATGAGTACATTTCTTATCAAGCATTGCAGCCTCCTTCTTTGTTTACCCTTCACATCCCTTCCCTGCCTCCCCCCGCCCACCAACCCAATCTCTCCCCGCCCCCTTAGGTACATTTTTAACGTGACATACACACAGAGACATCTTTTTCCTAAGCAGTTCATGTAATTCAAATAACTATGTTTCAGAAATAGATGACACAAAAAGTTAGAAAAAGAGAACCAGTATTGTGTAGTATAGTCTTTAAAAATAGCTGACAAATAAATATTAACCATAATTCCGAAATAATACCAGTCAAATGCTCTTGAAAATAGAAGATTTTAAACAGAATGTATAAAAAGTGCCAGTGCCAGCCCTGCTTCAGGAGCTGCTCTCTGGGATTTAGGGCTTCTAGTACATGAGGATGTTTTAACCAAGATTAATTGCTTCCAGGAACTAAATATTTTTTAGTTATAATTCATAGAAGAAATCTGTTGTTCAAATTTAATGAAAGGATAACAGTTTATATTAGAAAGAATGCTACACACTTATTGTGGTAGGCAGTGAAATACCTTCCCAAAATATCATCCCCAAATATCTAATTCCTCAAATGTAGATTTGCATTTTACACATATCTATCTATCTATCTATCTATCTATCTATCTATCTATCTATCTATCTATCTATCTATCTATCTATCTATCTATCTATCTATCTATCTAAGTTTGTAAAATAATCACCTTTCATTACCCAAGGAGCCCAAATTTGAATAATTATCAGATGGGGGAAGTATATTCAAATGGGTACTTAAAAGTCCCAGCTGTAGTGGGAAAGGGGCATGATTAGGGTAAGGACCTTCAGAAAGATGTAAAGTTGCTACATTAGAAGATAAAGGAAAAGACAACAACCCAGATTCTTAACTTTCTGGAAAGCATAACAGGAAGTAAATGCCATTTCCACTAGAATCATCTGAAAAGTATTTCAGCTCTGTCGGTGGCTCGATTTTAATCTAGTGAGACTTCTTTTAGATTTCTGTCCTTTAGAACTAAAATGATAAATACGGATTATACAAGCCACTTAACTTGTCGAAATTTGACAGATTTGATAGAGTAAACCAAGTCAACTACAGCCTTTTACTGATGCAACTACAGAGACAACACATGTCCTAGTTTCTGAGAATAAGATAAAGTTGCCAATGGCTTTGTATGCATGTATGATGTACATACTACTAAAGGCCTTGCATTAATGAAGTCTTGAAATTCAAAATAATATCTAAATAAGGAGCTCCCTATCTTTATTTTCACATTTGGGGATCAATAAGTACTACAGTTATGTAGAAAGCTAAGGTAAGAATATTGAAATGAAATCTGTCTCCTAATATTATAAAGATAATTTATGTCATTTTGAGTTATAGTTTCTAAAGTAATAAAAAATGAAGTGAAACAGAAACAGAAATTCAGTTTTCTATCCTTCCTAACTTTCCAGCAGAAATTAGAGAATTCATTAAAGATACAACAATTCCAGAATGGTTTAGGATGTTATAATATCACTAGATGGTGAAAAAGAAGATAACAAAAATGGGTCCCTTGGAACAATGGGAAACAAAATCTACACCTACAGATTGTGATATAGCTAGAAAAGTTTCCACTATTCTGTCTTTGATATTTTAGGTTTGTTTACACAGCAACTTTCCTCTCATAGGAAATGACTCTTTATTAAGACTTAAGGGTTTGCAGCTTATAACCCAGCAACAAATAATGCTTCTAAATGTAAAAAAGAATGATACTAAGAGTAACGAAGGCTACTTGTGTTGCTATAGCTAATAAATAAGAATGATCTTTGGGAATAGTCAAACAATCTTGATCTTTTTCATACCTTTCCTCTTCTTCAACAAGAGAAATCCTAGTCAAGATATGTAAAACATTAGTAAAGGTTTTTTATATTTTTTATTGTTCACACTAAAGCAAATACACTTTTCCTCTTTGCAAGCCTGATTTTGAAAGAGTCAGAACTTCATAATTATTTTATAGGCAAAAATTTATTGCTTTGGCTTAGTTTTTTCCTGCATTTGGGCATTGCTCTCTATTATTTTGGCAACTACACAAAAAAAACAAGATAAATCCATTATGCTTATGTTGAATTGTTCAAAGTCAAGCTTTCTTCAAACAAAATTTTCTGTTCCCTTCTACACTGCTAATTGAAGTTTAAATGATAACAAAAACATGATCCTTTAATGTACATTTTCATTGAAACCAGTGAAAACAAGAGTGTCTGTTATTGCTTTTTAAAATGATTTCACGTATTTTCCTTGGCTATTTTCATTATTGCCTTTGTTCCATCCTCTAATCAGGAGCACAGAGTTTCACAAAAAGATCTTCCTAAGGAATAAGATGTTAGTCAAAAAATAGGTGTATAACAAAGATTTTCATCACTTACGAGATTGAATAGGTCAGAAGACATTTTGCCATTACTCGCATGGTTCTTAAACTAAGTGAAATGCATGTAAATGTGACAGTTATTCCAAACAATGACTATGGCTTATACTTTTCTGCTTCAATAAAATGAGTAACTTTACTGTAAATGAAACCTCTGGCAAGGTTGGAGGGCATATAGATTTAGGATAGAAGGGTTAATGTTAGAAAGCCAAGAGAGATTCCATAAACAGCACTGGCTATCACTTATCAGTTAATTATACTTATGACATATGAGTATATAAACATAAATGTGAATTGAGTGAGAAATATGTGATTTACACAATTGATTCAATGACGACTAAGACCAGAAAACACTTCCCTACATTTATGTAAACTATTATATCTGATGAAGATTTAAAGAGTTTTAGAATATATATTTTAATATTTATGTCAAAATATTTATTTTTACCTGTTTATTTTTACTTTTGGCGGCTGTGGGGTTTGAGATCTGGGCCTGGACGTTTTCTCTCAACTGTTCAGCTCAAAGCTAGTGCTCTACCACTTGAGCCACTGCCAGTTTTTTGTTGGCTCATTGGAGATAAGAGTCTCAGGGACTTTCCTGCCTAGGCTGGTTTTGAACCATGATTCTCAGCTCTCCGAATACTTAGTAGCTAGGATTACAAATATGAACCACTGGCACCTACTACATAATTATTTTTACACATTTATGAAGTATGGAGTGGTAATCCCATTCATTTATATCTTGTGTTTTCCTGCCAGCATCCAGTTTCTCGGTTTCTTGATCGCATTTAGTATGGACATTATTGTATTATGTGAAGTAATTCTCATATATGTTTTATGATGTCATGTTAGTTCTAATGTTCATTCATTTGATGACTGATGATAATTTTCTTGTGCTTATTTTTTACAAGAGGTATTTTGATGTTTTCTAATTGATTTTTTTAACATTAGGTTTTGAGAGTTCTATGTACACTCTAGGTTTGAGGCATGCTTCAGATACAGGAATTGCAACTATTTTATCCTTGACTATGGGTACCTTTCATCATCATCATCATCATCATCATCATCACCATCATCATCATCATCACTATTAGTATTACTACTATTACTTTTTTACATGTATGTATGGTCCTGGGGTTTGAACTCAGGGTCCCTGAGATTTGTTGCATTTTGTTAACAATTTACCATTTGAGTCATGCCTCAGTTCTGGCTTTCTTGCTGATTAAGCAGAGATAAGATTCTCAGGAACTTTATTTTGTGGGCTGCCTTCAAACAGCAATACTCAAATCACAGCCTCCCAAGTAGCTAGGATGTGATACATGAGCCACCTGCTCCCAACTTCTATTCACTACTTGTATATGAGCTTTTACAGACTAAATTATTTTACACTTTTATTGAGTTCTACTATATCAAGTTTTCCTTTCCTATAATTTTAATGCCATATTTAAGTATGCTTCATCTCCAAAGTGTCAAGACATCTTCCTTTGCTTTATATTTACATCACTCTTTTTGTTTTATATGCCACCTTCAAAACCTGCTTTAAGAGAATATTTGAAGAAATTATTATATTTAAGTCAACATTCACTTTTTAATTTTCCCCAATACTGTCTAATCTATCACCACTATTAAAGAAAATGTCATTCCACAAGTGTTTGGTTTTACACTTTTATTAAATATTCCTTGATAATATGTATGTGGCTCTAATATGGTGCCCTACAGACCCATTGAGCTATATAATATTTCCTCTACAAATATGACAATTTTACACTAATAGTTTTAATATTGGACAGAGAAATATATTCCAGTTTATATTCCTTTGTCAATGAATCAAAGTGTGTTGGTCAGGTGTTTTAAGAAATTGTCAAAAACTTATAAATAAAATTGTGAAGCTGGGCGCTGATAGCTCATGCTTATAATCCTTGTTGCATAGGAGGCTGAGATCTGAGGATTGTGGTTCAAATGCAGCTGGAATGGGAATGTCTGTGAGACTATTATCTCCAATTAACCATGAGAAATCTAGAAGTGGCAAAGTTGCTCAAGGAGTAGAGCACTCACTTTGAGGTGAAGAGCTGAGGGACAGTACCCAGGCCCAGATTTTAAGCCCCAAGAATGACCAAAAAAATGGGGGAGGAAGGAGGAGACAATATGCATCCTCCAATCCATAAAAATTATATGTCTCTACTAATTTAGATTTTTGTCTTTATATTCAGCATGGTATAATTTTCAATGATGGTGGGTGAACAACACTGAAATAGATTCTGACGATGTGTGGAGATAGCACAAAGACATTCACAGAAAACCATTGAAAAATAAAGGGATATGGGAATAGAGAAAGACAGAAACAAGTTAATCAGGCCCTTGATCAATATGTGAGTGTGCAAAATATTTCAATACGATTTCTTCATAAAATTAATATACACCAATTAATTAATATCTTCCAAATGCATTGGTATTCAAGCATGACATAAAGGATAAATACAGATTCTGTGG